>NC_079224.1:4463588-4641088 GCF_029633865.1 Lampris incognitus | reverse complement strand
CTTCTGTCTTTAACCTCCCCCCGTCTCTTACCTCTTCTGTCTTTAACCTTCCCCCCGTCTCTTACTTCTTCTGTCTTTAACCTTCCACCCGTCTCTTACCTCTTCTGTCTTTAACCTTCCCCCCCCCCCCCGTCTCTTACCTCTTCTGTCTTTAACCTCCCCCTGTCTCTTACCTCTTCTGTCTTTAACCTCCCCCCGTCTCTTACCTCTTCTGTCTTTAACCTTCCCCCCGTCTCTTACCTCTTCTGTCTTTAACCTTCCCCCCCCCGTCTCTTACCTCTTCTGTCTTTAACCTCCCCCTGTCTCTTACCACTTCTGTCTTTAACCTCCCCCCTTCTCTTACCTCTTCTGTCTTTAACCTCCCCCCGTCTCTTACCTATTCTGTCTTTAACCTCCCCCTGTCTCTTACCACTTCTGTCTTTAACCTCCCCCCTTCTCTTACCTCTTCTGTCTTTAACCTCCCCCCTTCTCTTACCTCTTCTGTCTTTAACCTCCCCCCTTCTCTTACCTCTTCTGTCTTTAACCTCCCCCGTCTCTTACCTCTTCTGTCTTTAACCTCCCCCCTTCTCTTACTTCTTCTGTCTTTAACCTCCCCCCTTCTCTTACTTCTTCTGTCTTTAACCTCCCCCCGTCTCTTACCTCTTCTGTCTTTAACCTCCCCCCTTCTCTTACCTCTTCTGTCTTTAACCTCCCCCGTCTCTTACCTCTTCTGTCTTTAACCTCCCCCCGTCTCTTACCTCTTCTGTCTTTAACATCCCCCCGTCTCTTACCTCTTCTGTCTTTAACCTCCCCCCGTCTCTTACCTCTTCTGTCTTTAACATCCCCCCGTCTCTTACCTCTTCTGTCTTTAACCTCCCCCCGTCTCTTACCTCTTCTGTCTTTAACCTCCCCCGTCTCTTACCTCTTCTGTCTTTAACCTCCCCCCGTCTCTTACCTCTTCTGTCTTTAACCTCTCCCTGTCTCTTACCTCTTCTGTCTTTAACCTTCCCCCCGTCTCTTACCTCTTCTGTCTTTAACCTTCCCCCCGTCTCTTACCTCTTCTGTCTTTAACTTCCCCCCGTCTCTTACCTCTTCTGTCTTTAACCTTCCCCCCGTCTCTTACCTCTTCTGTCTTTACCCTCCCCCCGTCTCTTACCTCTTCTGTCTTTAACCTCCCCCCGTCTCTTACCTCTTCTGTCTTTAACCTTCCCCCTTCTCTTACCTCTTCTGTCTTTAACCTCCCCCCTTCTCTTACCTCTTCTGTCTTTAACCTCCCCCCCTTCTCTTACCTCTTCTGTCTTTAACCTCCCCCCCCTTCTCTTACCTCTTCTGTCTTTAACCTTCCCCCCGTCTCTTACCTCTTCTGTCTTTACCCTCCCCCCGTCTCTTACCTCTTCTGTCTTTAACCTCCCCCCGTCTCTTACCTCTTCTGTCTTTAACCTTCCCCCGTCTCTTACCTCTTCTGTCTTTAACCCCCCCCCTTCTCTTACCTCTTCTGTCTTTAACCTTCCCCCGTCTCTTACCTCTTCTGTCTTTAACCTTCCCCCGTCTCTTACCTCTTCTGTCTTTAACCTTCCTTCCGTCTTTCGCTTCTTCTGGCTTCTGTTGGAGATGAACCACACCACACCTCCCGCCATACCGTCTGGCCATACAATACATATTATAAGGAGTTAGAACCCATTTTTCATTTCTTTTTCAGTTAGCTCTATTATTTCAAATTTGCATTTTTTATTGATCAAATCAAAAGCATTTTTTCAAAACGATTTTAAAGTCAGAAAATAAACTCCATACACTGCTGTCAGAGGACATGTAAACTGCTGCTGTAGAAGACATGTGAGGGGCCAGCTGTCGCCAGAGATGCTCTTTGTTTAAACACCTTTTTAGTTTTACGTCTAAACTTTGTATAAAAAACAAAAAAACATATTGCAGCTAAATCCCGGGGCACTTTCACTGGATACAGGTCTTGTCCACGCGTCCCCTCCGCTCCGTCTTTCACTGGATACAGGTCTTGTCCACGCGTCCCCTCCGCTCCGTCTTTCACTGCATACAGGTCTTGTCCACGCGTCCCCTCCGCTCCGTCTTGCACTGGATACAGGTCTTGTCCACGCGTCCCCTCCGCTCCGTCTTGCACTGGATACAGGTCTTGTCCACGCGTCCCCTCCGCTCCGTCTTGCACTGGATACAGATCTTGTCCACGCGTCCCCTCCGCTCCGTTTTTCACTGGATACAGGTCTTGTCCACGCGTCCCCTCCGCTACGTCTTTCACTGGATACAGGTCTTGTCCACGCGTCCCCTCCGCTCCGTCTTTCACTGGATACAGGTCTTGTCCACGCGTCCCCTCCGCTCCGTCTTTCACTGGATACAGGTCTTGTCCACGCGTCCCCTCCGCTCCGTCTTTCACTGGATACAGGTCTTGTCCACGCGTCCCCTCCGCTCCGTCTTTCACTGCATACAGGTCTTGTCCACGCGTCCCCTCCGCTCCGTCTTGCACTGGATACAGGTCTTGTCCACGCGTCCCCTCCGCTCCGTCTTGCACTGGATACAGGTCTTGTCCACGCGTCCCCTCCGCTCCGTCTTGCACTGGATACAGATCTTGTCCACGCGTCCCCTCCGCTCCGTTTTTCACTGGATACAGGTCTTGTCCACGCGTCCCCTCCGCTCCGTCTTTCACTGGATACAGGTCTTGTCCACGCGTCCCCTCCGCTCCGTCTTTCACTGGATACAGGTCTTGTCCACACGTCCCCTCCGCTCCGTCTTTCACTGGATACAGGTCTTGTCCACGCGTCCCCTCCGCTCCGTCTTTTCTTCTCGGTGTGGGCCGCTTCCACCTCTGCGCTGGTCTGATTCTGTCTGCCGCAGAAAGACGTGCAAAAGGCCAACGGCAGCGTGTCGGTGGATATCCCTGCCCCAACCCCCTCACCGGCCTCGCGACCGTGGAGAAGCGGCCCGCGCGCGGCCGGCTGGCCGGCCGTGCAGGCCGGGGTGTGTCGGTGCTGCATGACTTCACAGCAAAGCAAGGTTTTGGTCCGCTGCTCTTTTGATATTGAAACGCTGCCCTTTCACCTTCTGCCCGAGCTCCGAGGGGAAACGAACGTTGTGTTGCAGCGTCCGGGCCGCTCGTGTGAAAACATGCAGACACGTGATGCTCCCAGGGACCGTATGGAGCGTAATAAAGCGTAATAAAAGGGCACTAAAAAAAACAACGTTTGTGCAAGTGAAATACAAAACGACTAAAAAGTATTTAAATTAATTGCGCGTGTACGTAGTTTTAAAACAAGGTACTTATTTTAAACGACGTGCTTCGGTTAAACGAGATCACCTAACATGTCTGTGAAGGTTCTCCTTCATCCAGGTCATGGTCATCCAAAGGAGCTGGATCAAGTGCCACTGGACTTGGTATATATCCGGGAAGGCGTTTGGCCTCTCATCCAAGAGGCCAAACGCCTTCACGGATGTACTATACCAAGTCCAGTGGCACTTGATTCACCTCCGTTGGAGATCACCTAACGTGTATTCACTACTGGATTACAACCTGACAGTTTCGTAAAAGTGTTAAAACATGTTACATCTAAAACACTCGACAAACGGAGTTGGTTTAGATGGTTTTTCTGTGTTAGTGCAGTGTGCTGGTAAAATAACCTTGACTTGGTCTTTCCATGCCAGGCACGTCTGGTTCGTCATTGTCTCGCAACGTATTGTCTTTCATCAACCATGAGGCAAAGGCTGTTATTCCAATAAAATATCATAGTTTGAAATGCCCTAATTAAAAGAGTTTTAATCTTATCCTGCTGATTGAATGTGGGTGTAAGTAAGTACTGCTGTGTGTGACACCCTGGGGAGCTTTTCTATTAGACACGCCGTCTTCTGCCTCTCCACTTTGGCTTCTGGAGGTCACTCGGTTTTTTCAATTAAAACGCTGGTATTAAAACGTATGGAAGTCCCGCAATGGTTTGATGACAATGTCTGCTCTTCGGAGAATACCTGGTGGCAGCTTGGTAATAAAGACAGCCTGATCATGCTCATCAGAGTGAACCAACGCCCTGACAGAGACAGGAGGTCCCACTTCCACTCCATGTCACAATGCCTCACGTCTCTTCCATCAGGACAAGTTGAACTGTACTTTTTACATCACTTTGTGTGAGAATCCTCCCATCATTCCAGCCAAGCAGGTACATGTTGGGGAACGTTTCTGGATGATGGGCTGATAACTGCAGGTACGTGTTGGGGAACGTGTCTGGATGATGGGCTGATAACTGCAGGTACATGTTTGGGAACGTTTCTGGATGATGGGCTGATAACTGCAGGTACATGTTGGGGAAGGTTTCTGGATGATGGGCTGATAACTGCAGGTACATGTTGGGGAAGGTTTCTGGATGATGGGCTGATAACTGCAGGTACATGTTTGGGAACGTTTCTGGATGATGGGCTGATAACTGCAGGTACATGTTGGGGAAGGTTTCTGGATGATGGGCTGATAACTGCAGGTACATGTTGGGGAACGTTTCTGGATGATGGGCTGATCACTGCAGGTACGTGTTGGGGAAAGTTTCTGGATGATGGGCTGATCACTGCAGGTACGTGTTGGGGAAGGTTTCTGGATGATGGGCTGATAACTGCAGGTACATGTTGGGGAAGGTTTCTGGATGATGGGCTGATAACTGCAGGTACATGTTGGGGAAGGTTTCTGGATGATGGGCTGATAACTGCAGGTACATGTTGGGGAAGGTTTCTGGATGATGGGCTGATAACTGCAGGTACATGTTGGGGAAGGTTTCTGGATGATGGGCTGATAACTGCAGGTACATGTTGGGGAAGGTTTCTGGATGATGGGCTGATAACTGCAGGTACATGTTGGGGAACGTTTCTGGATGATGGGCTGATAACTGCAGGTACATGTTGGGGAAGGTTTCTGGATGATGGGCTGATAACTGCAGGTACATGTTGGGGAAGGTTTCTGGATGATGGGCTGATAACTGCAGGTACATGTTGGGGAAGGTTTCTGGATGATGGGCTGATAACTGCAGGTACATGTTGGGGAAGGTTTCTGGATGATGGGCTGATAACTGCAGGTACGTGTTGGGGAAGGTTTCTGGATGATGGGCTGATAACTGCAGGTACGTGTTGGGGAAGGTTTCTGGATGATGGGCTGATAACTGCAGGTACGTGTTGGGGAAGGTTTCTGGATGATGGGCTGATAACTGCAGGTACATGTTGGGGAAGGTTTCTGGATGATGGGCTGATAACTGCAGGTACGTGTTGGGGAAGGTTTCTGGATGATGGGCTGATAACTGCAGGTACGTGTTGGGGAAGGTTTCTGGATGATGGGCTGATCACTGCAGGTACATGTTGGGGAAGGTTTCTGGATGATGGGCTGATAACTGCAGGTACGTGTTGGGGAACGTTTCTGGATGATGGGCTGATCACTGCAGGTACATGTTGGGGAAGGTTTCTGGATGATGGGCTGATAACTGCAGGTACGTGTTGGGGAAGGTTTCTGGATGATGGGCTGATCACTGCAGGTACATGTTGGGGAAGGTTTCTGGATGATGGGCTGATCACTGCAGGTACATGTTGGGGAAGGTTTCTGGATGATGGGCTGATAACTGCAGGTACATGTTGGGGAACGTTTCTGGATGATGGGCTGATCCCTGCAGGTACATGTTGGGGAACGTTTCTGGATGATGGGCTGATAACTGCAGGTACATGTTGGGGAAGGTTTCTGGATGATGGGCTGATCCCTGCAGGTACATGTTGGGGAACGTTTCTGGATGATGGGCTGATCACTGCAGGTACATGTTGGGGAAGGTTTCTGGATGATGGGCTGATAACTGCAGGTACGTGTTGGGGAAGGTTTCTGGATGATGGGCTGATCCCTGCAGGTACATGTTGGGGAACGTTTCTGGATGATGGGCTGATCACTGCAGGTACGTGTTGGGGAAGGTTTCTGGATGATGGGCTGATAACTGCAGGTACATGTTGGGGAACGTTTCTGGATGATGGGCTGATCACTGCAGGTACATGTTGGGGAAGGTTTCTGGATGATGGGCTGATAACTGCAGGTACATGTTGGGGAACGTTTCTGGAGAACGTGTCTGTCTGTCTTTCTTTCCTTCCTTCTTTCTTTCTGCCTTTCCGTCTTTCTTTCTGTCAGTCTGTCTTTCTTTCTTTCTGTCTTTCTTTCTTTCTTTCTTTCTTTCTTTCTTTCTTTCTTTCTGTCTTTCAAAATAACGTTTCTTTCTCTTTTTCTGTCTTTCTTTCTTTCTGTCTTTCTTTCTGTCTTTCTTTCTTTCTTTCTTTCTTTCTTTCTTTCTTTCTTTCTTTCTGTCTTTCCGTCTTTCTTTCTTTCTATTTTTCTGTCTGTCTGTCTTTCTTCCTTCATTTCTTCCGTTCTTTCTTTCTTCCGTTCTTTCTTTCGTCCGTTCTTTCTTTCTTCCGTTCTTTCTTCCGTTCTTTCTTTCTTTCTTTCTTTCTTTCTCTCTTTCTTTCTTTCTTTCTTTCTTTCTTTCTTTCTTTCTTTCTTTCTGACTTTCAAAATAATTTCTTTCTTTCTTTCTTTCTCTCTTTTGTACTCTCAGAAAAAGAAGGCCAAATACCAGCTTCTTAATGTCGTTCTGGGGAGTGCAAAGATGGCCGTGTACCTGAGCAGAAGGAACAGGATGGGGGACGCTGGGCATGAGGTTGCTGTATTTGTGTTCATAAAGATGTCAAGGGCTGGTTTGAAAGTTGGTTTTTGCTACTTTAAATGGATGGATGATCTGGGAAGTGTTGGTGGTGTGTGGCGTTATATAGAAATGTGTTTGGTTGTGTTGTGAGCTGGTCTTGGGGAGTGTCCGGACATGATTTACATTCTGCCAAGCTGATGCTGCTGACCATCTTGATCTCTGTGTTGTCATCTTGTTGTCGTTTTTATTAAAGTATTGTTGAAAGTCAAGTCTTTCCGTCTTTCTGCCTATCTTTCTTTCTTTCTTTCGCTCTTTCAGAATAATTTCTTTCTTTCTTTCTTTGTCTTTATTTCTCTCTCTCTCTCTTTCTCTCTCTCTCTCTCTCTCTCTCTCTCTCTCTCTCTCTCTCTCTCTCTGTTTTTCCTTATTTCTGTCTGTCAAAATTATTTCTTTCTTTCTGTCTTTCAAAGTAATTTCTTTCTTTCTTTCTTCCTTTCTTTCTGTCTTTCTTTCTGCCTCTCTCTTTCTTCTTGTCTTTCTTTCTGTTTTTCCTTATTTCTGTCTTTCTTTCGTTCTTTCTTTTTGTCTTTCTGTCTTTCGTTTTGCCTTTCCGTCTTTCTTTCTGTCTTTCTTTCGCTCTTTCTGTCTGTCTTTCCATCTTTCTTTCTGTTTCTTTCTTATTGTCTTTCAAAATAATTTCTTTCTTTCTGTCTTTCTTTCTGTCTTTCTTTCTGTCTTTTTTCAGTCTTTCCATCTTCCTTTGTTTCTTTCTTTCTGTCTTTAAAAATAATCTGTCTTTTTTCCTTTCTCTCTTCCTTTCTTTCTTCCTTTCTTTCTGACTTCCCGTCTGTCTGTCTGTCTGTCTGTCCGTCTGTCTGTCTGTCTGTCTGTCTGTCTTTTTTGTCTTCCTTTCTTCCTTTCTTTCTGACTTCCCGTCTGTCTGTCTGTCCGTCTGTCTGTCTGTCTGTCTGTCTGTCTGTCTGTCTGTCTGTCTGTCTTTTTTGTCTTCCTTTCTTCCTTTCTTTCTGACTTCCCGTCTGTCTGTCTGTCCGTCTGTCTGTCTGTCCGTCTGTCTGTCTGTCTTTTTTGTCTTCCTTTCTTCCTTTCTTTCTTCCTTTCTTTCTGACTTCCCGTCTTTCTTTCTTTCTTTCTTTCTTTCTTTCTGTCTGTCTGTCTTTTTTGTCTTTCTTTCTTTCTTTCAAAATAAAAGGGTGAGCAAAATTTCAGGAGGACGTTATATTGTGTGTGTGCGCGCGCGTGCGCGCATGTGTGTGTGTGTGTGGGGGGGGGTTTGTCTTGAGCGTACATGAACAGCTGAAGCAGAAGTCAGACGTGAGGCTTGTATCCTCTGCTCCAACGCCACCTTGCCTCCTCCTCCTCCTGTCTGGCGGCTCCTCATCCCATGACCCTCATTGTTCTTCCTCTCTTCCTGCTGGGCAGGTGGCATCACAATGGCTGGCAGTGAATAGCCCCGCCCTGCATGGCTCTGCTGCCTGCCGTCCTCACACAAGCTTGAACACTTCACCAGTCATGTGATGTGAGGCCACGCTGTGTCAGACAGCCCAGCCCCGGCATGCCAACTGGAGGTGATCAGCCCTTCAATCCTATCCAAGTAGGGGCGTCAGGGTAGCGCAGTGGTCTATTCCAGCGCCTAACAACGCGGGGATCGCCAGTTCGAATCCCCGGATTGAATCCCCGTGTTGCCTCCGGCTTGCTCGGGCGTCCCTACGACACAACTGGCCGTGTCTGCGGGTGGGAAGCCGGATGTGACTGTGTCCTGGTCGCTCCACTAGCGCCTCCTCTGGTCGGTCGGGGCATCTGTTCGCGGGGGGACACAGTGGGGAATAGCGTGATTCTCCCACGCGCTACGTCCCCCTGGTGAAACTCCTCACTGTCAGGTGAAAAGAAGCGGCTGGTGACTCCACATGTATGGGAGGAGACACGTGGTAGTCTGCAGCCCTGCCCGGATCGGCAGAGGGGGCGGAGCAGAGACCGGGACGGCTCGGAAGAATGGGGTAATTTGACCGGATACAGTTGGGAAGTGGAAAAAAAGAAAAAGAAAGGGCATGTCTGTAGGATAACATACCTAAATAATTAGCTTGGTCAGGTTGGGCGCTAGAATGCAGAGATGAGAGACAGCAGTCATGTCATTACACAGCTGCTTTCTTCACGTGACCGCGAGACACGTGGCGTGGAAGAGAAGCCAGGCGATACTCCGGCTGATCCGTGCTCTGCCCTCCGCTTTACGCCGTAGTGTGCTTAGACACGCACCACAGCCGCTGCTGCCAAGCTAGGAAAGGGCACGTCAGGCAATATGAGATAGATATGTCACACATTGTCTATGGACAAGGAAGATATTTTGTAACAACAAGGGTACTTGTTGTTTCGCTATTCAATCTGAGTCAACAGTAACACGTGATAGCGCTTGTTGGGCTGCGCGACACTGCAGCCTTTACTGTCCCAGCCCACATAACCGTAGAGAAACTGGTCTGAGCCTTTTCATAGCCTCTTCATAGCGTCTTCATAGCTTCTTCATAGCCTTTTCATAGCCTCTTCATAGCCTCTTCATAGCTTCTTCATAGCCTTTTCATAGCCTCTTCATAGCCTCTTCATAGTCTCTTCATAGCCTCTTCATAGCCTCTTCAAAGCCTCTTCATAGCCTCTTCATAGCCTTTTCATAGCCTCTTCATAGCCTCTTTATAGCCTCTTCCTAGCCTCTTCATAGCCTCTTCATAGCCTCTTCATAGCCTTTTCATAGCCTCTTCATAACATCTTCATAGCCTTTTCATAGCCTCTTCATAGCCTCTTCATAGCCTCTTCCTAGCCTCTTCATAGCCTTTTCATAGCCTCTTCATAGCCTCTTCATAGCCTCTTTATAGCCTCTTCATAGCCTCTGCATAGCCTTTTCATAGCCTCTTCATAGCCTCTTCATAGCCTCTTCACAGCCCAGTCGAACCAACACATACCCAAGGCCTACATTTCCCACAACCTTTGCGCGTCGTTTTCCTTTCCAGCCGGAAGTTACCGACTGTAAACAAGATGGCGCTGTCCGCGGATGAGGAAGAGGAGCTGCTCTGTTGCCGGCCTGTGTTGCAGAGAACAACCTCGCGGAGGCGGTGTGCGCGCGCGCCCACTTGACGAAGGGAGGAGTCGAGAGGGGGAGTTCAGCATGTTGCTGAGGGGTATGACAAGTATGGATGAGGAAAAACATCGTTTCCATACTGTATAGAAGTTGTAAAGCCACGAAGAAGAAACCAAAGGTTTCCAGTGCCACAGGAAATGTATGTCGATGTGAAACAGTTTCATGCCGAGCCATGTTTTGTGTGACACTGGTACGCGAACGCTAGGTCCGCTATTGCGTCATTTTGGTCCGTGTATGGTACGGCAGGACTATGAATTGGCCTTAAGATCAACAGCTAAGCCTGCTTTGTTGTTTTCCAAATCAAGTCAAGTCAATTAATTTGTATCGCCTAAATCCCAGCAGAGGGCTTACGTTGTCCAACACAGGCAAATAGAGTAAATAACAATGAACGACACCCCCTATCTTGACTCTCGATTTGGATCAGCAAAAAGTCGTCAGGAACCTTTTCAGTTAAACATGGGCACATCAGAGGAAGAATCCCTCTTCAAGGATGGATAGGCGTGCAACAGGTACCAAGTGGGCATAGTAGACATGTAGCCACAGATTTACAATAAGCACTCAATGAGGCACTTAGTGATTGGAAAAACAATGCTAAATACATGGAGCAAAATGTCAGGCATCTTCCCCATCCCCCCAGGAGCACACCAGCTGTTCTCCCAGGGAGTATGTCAGATATCCTACACAGATGCCACCACAGAGCACGTATAGCCCTGTGCTTCAACGCTAGTTGAGTATTGTTGAACCCTGGAAAAAACATAGAGCCCCCAAGCACACGGGAGACAGACGCAGACACAACATTCACACAAGACAGTGTGGAGTGAGAGTGATGCATAGCTGGCACCACCACAAACAGTGACAAATGAGTCACAAACAAAAACCAACAAAAGGCAGACATTGGAGGAAACAGAAATAGGCTACAGGAAAGAGAAATAGACTCCCCCAAAAGATGCATATGCATATGATTATAATTAACTATTGGTCTCCCAGATCCTTACCTCGACCTTCACCACACCGAACCCATATCAAAACTTAACCGTCTTTTAACCTTTCACCTTAATTTAACCATTCACATCAGCATAGATAAGATAGATCAGACTTTGGCATTGTTTCTAAGAATCAGAATTAGAATACTTTACTCATCCCTGAGGGGGAATTGGGTAAGCTAAGGCTGACAAAAACAGCTTTGGTGATTTCTTCATTGCTCAAAAGAGAAGATTAAATCAAAAACACAACCAAAATACTTGACCTCAGAACTTTGGAAGACCACACAGCTAACAAGATTTGAAGTTAAATTTCATACTTATGTCTGTGTCTCGCATGACCAATCACCAGGATCTCCGTTTTGTCAACTTAAGAAGACGACAAGCAGACAAGCATGTCTTTAAATTTGGAAATTGTGAGAGATCATTTGACTTTACAGGCACATACAATTGAGTGTTGTCTGTGTAGCAGTAGGAAATAATTCTGGAACTGTGGATAATTTGACCAAAAGTTCAGTTTAAGAATAAAAATGCTCAGTACCCAGATGAGCCCTGGGTTCACCACAATGTATTTAGAGGTAGCATTCTCTCTCTCGTCTCTCATCTTCAGCCGCTTTTCCAGGGTCGGGTTGCGGTGGTAGCAAGCTAAGTAGGGCACTCCAGACGTCCCTCTCCCCAGCAACGCCCTCCAGCTCCTCCTGGGGGATCCCAAGGCGTTCCCAGGCCAGATTGGACATGTAGTCCCTCCAGCGCGTTCTGAGTCTACCCCGGGGTCTCCTCCCAGTTGGCCGTGCCCGGTAAACCTCCAAAGGAAGGCGCCCAGGAGGCATCCTAATCAGATGCCCGAACCATCTCAACTGGCTCTTTTCGATGCGAAGGAGCCGCGGCTCTACTCCAAGCTCCCTCCGGATGTCCGAGCTCCTCACCCTGTCTCTAAGGCTGAGCCCTACGGAGGAAACTCATTTCAGCCACTTGTATCCGCGATCTCACCCTTTCGGTCACTACCCAAAGCTCATGACCATAGGTGAGGATTGGAACACAGATTGACTGGTAAATTGAGAGCTTTGCCTCCCGGCTCAAATCCTTCTTCGCCACAACGGTCCAGTACAACGTCCGCATTACTGCTGATGCTGCACCAATCCGCCTGTCAATCTCCCGCTCCATCCTACCCTCACTCGTGAACAAGACCCCGAGATACTTGAACTCCTTCACTTGAGGCAACAACTCATCCCCAACCCGAAAGCAAGAATCCGCCATTTTCCAGTAGAGAACCATGGCCTCAGACCTGGAGGTGCTGACTCTCATCCCAGCCGTTGCACACTCAGCTGCAAACCGCCGCAGTGCGTGCCGGAGGTCGCGTTCGGATGAAGCCAACAAAACCACATCACCTGCGAAGAGCAGAGATGCAATTCTGAGGTTCCCAAAAAACGGACACACTCCTCACCTTGGCTGCGCCTTGAGATCCTGTCCATGAATATCACAAACAGAATCGGAGACAAGGGACAACCTTGGCGAAGTCCGACACCCACCGAAAACGTGTTTGACTTTGTGCCAAGAATGCGGACACAGCTCTCACTTTGGTTATACAAGGGCCGGATGGCTTTTAGCAACTGTCCCGGTACCTCATACTCCCGCAGTACCCCCCACAGAGTGCCCCAGGGTACACGGTCGTAAGCCTTCTCCAAGTCCACAAAACACATGTAGACTGGCTGGTCAAACTCCCATGCCCCCCTTAGTGCTTCTGCAAGGGTAAAGAGTTGGTCCATTGTTCCACGGCCAGGACGGAATCCGCATTGTTCTTCCTGGATCTGAGGTTCAACAATCGGTCGGAGCCTCCTTTCGAGCCCCCTAGAGTAGACTTTCCCAGGGAGGCTGAGCAATGTAATACCCCGATAATTGGAGCACACCATCTGGTCCCCCTTTCTGAATATGGGATCCACCACCCCAGTCTGCCACTCCACAGGTACTATCCCCGACCTCCACGCGACGCTGAAGAGGCGTGTCAACCAAGACAGCCCAACAATGTCCAGAGCCTTCAGTATCTCAGGGCGAATGTCATCCACACCTGGCGCCTTGCCACCGAGGAGATTTTTAACTACCTCAGAGACCTCTGCCAGGGATATGGGTGGGGCTTCCCCTGAGTCTTCAGACTCTACCACCTGGTGGTGAGTTGGATCAGATGGCGGGGAAGGCTGCTGGACAGACCTGGCAAACCCAAACGTGTAGTGAGGGTGAACTGGGAACGTCTGGTGGAGGCCCCTGTCCGTGAGGTCTTCAACTCCCACCTCTGGAAGAAGTTCTCATGTATCCCGAAGGAAGCTGGGGACATGGAGACTGAGTGGGCCATGTTTAAAGCCTCTATTGTAGATGCGGCAGGCAGGAGCTGTGGTCAAAAGGTCATCGGTGCCTGTCGAGGCGGTAACCCAAGAACCCGCTGGTGGACACCAGTGGTGAGGGAAGCCGTCAGGCTGAAGAAGGAGGCCTTTCGGACTTGGCTGGCCCAGGGGTCTTCTGAAGAAGCAGACAAGTACCAGGAGGCCAGAAGGGCTGCTGCTTCGGCAGTCACAAAAACAAAAACTCGGGTGTGGGAGGAGTTCGGCGAGGCTATGGAGGAGGACTTTCGGTTGGCCTCAAGGAAGTTCTGGCAAACCATCTGGCAACTCAGGAAGGGGAAGTAGGACTTGACTCAGGCTGTGTTCAGCCGGGGAGGGGAACTGTTGACCCGGACTGGGGATGTTGTCGAGTGGTGGAAAGAACACTTTGAGGAGCTCCTGAACTCGACTAACACGTCCTCAGTGGAGGAGGTAGCATTACCATGACAGATAAAATATGCTGTCTCAGACAGATGGGATTTAGCCAAGAAAGAGATAGTCCGGAGATACCTAAGTAGATCTCAACATGGTCTAGACCAGTGGTACTCACTAATTTTCTTAGGTGAGCCACTTATGAGTAAGACCATTCCTCAAAGAGCCACAGAGATTGCAGACATAACTCGGGTGTTTTTTTATCATCACTCTCAAGATATTTACCATCTTTGTGTATGTTTAAAAAAATATATAGTACCATGCTTTCCATCCTTACATCTCTTTTTATTCTCAATTAATAATTACATTGATTTATTAAAATATGTAATACTTGTTTGTGAGTTTATAAGGCTGGGAGTGGAACCCATCTTATGTATGCATGTACATATGCAATTATACATAAGCATTATCAACGTGAAAAAAATGTTTCACAAATACAAAGCTACACACATAGGCTATACGTCTACCCATGAGCCCACGCTGTTACGTAGCCTACGTTCTTTCACGTATCTTCAGTATGCTGCCACCTGCTGGATAATTCATTTCAATATGCTAAAACAGGACACAAATGGAACCTATAGAAGTAAGTTATAGCTGTGTTCTTATTGTTATCAGTGGATCTATATGAGGCACAAAACAAAGTCTCACAAGCCGCATGTGGCTCGCGAGCCGTGTAAAGAGCAACACTGGTAGACGTATATTGTGGTCAGTAGTGTCAAAGGCTGCACTAAGATCAAATAACAACAACACTACTAGAATCAGAATCCACTACCAACAGAAGATCATTTGCCACTTTTTGTGAGCCCCAATCTAATTGAATGAAAAAAATCTAAACATGGATTGTTATGGCTTAAGATTGCTGTTGGACAGCAATTTTGGTCACTAACCTATTGGACACTAACCTTCAGCGCTGGGTTAAGGTTAATTTTATTTTTTAATAGCGGTTTAATCATCACACTTTTAAAGGCAGTATTGGTATCGGGGTTCCTACAAAGAGCCAAAGTTCTTTAAAACATTTTTTCAGGGAGAGAGTCATGTAAGTGGTGAGTTTATAAGGCATTTCCAATTCTGGAAACATACGTATCCAATTAGACAGATTTCAGAATTGGCCTGAGAAGTCACCAGTTGCTTTTCTGCCAGTGTTTGTAAAATTGATGGAGGGTATACTATATTTCGTTTAATTTCTAGCCCTCTCAATCAATCTTGCTACACAAAGAATTTCAAGAAGTTTTGAGCTGCAAATAAGGAACATCTTGGTGGAAGATTTTTTTTTTCTTGTCAAAGTTAAACTATGGGATCAAAATAAAATGCTAGGCTGTGCTGAGAGATGGAGAATGGAATATTTGGAAAGGGTGACCAGCAGCACAGTTTTGGGCCAAGTCCAGCCAGAGGTGTCACTTTCTCATACAAGCAGATATGTCTGCAAGACAAGTAGCAACCTGCACAGGCACCTCAGTGTCTCCTGATAGGAAAAAATGTAGAATTGGGCAGTATCACTGTTGCAATGGTTGGAGAAACCATGTGCCAAAATGGTTGGACCAAGCAAAGTGTTGCAGGCTGTAAAAAGGAGTGGGCTAAGTACTTAGCCTTGAGACTGACCTATTATTACATATCAGGGGGCAGGCCCCTGATTTGACCCACCTTGGTGCTACACCAACAAAACCTAGGTCCATCAGTGTTGAAAGTATAACCTGGTAATTCACTGTGTAGGTCGAGGAGGATTATTATTGATGAATTGGAGGAAGGTTTGCCTGGGTGGAGTGCTCCAGTAACTGCAAAAAGTTTGGTTTCAGTTGAGGGACAGCCCAGACTGATTTGGCTCAAGTATGTTATTTTGGAGAGAAAGAGAGAGAGCTGATTGCTTTCTGTTTGCTCAGGAGTTTTGGCAAGAAATGGGAACAGTGAGACGGGATGATAGTTTTACACAAGACTGATGTTTTTTCAGCAACTGCGTGATCTCAGTTAGGCTAATGTTGGATGGAAAGACACCAGATTGGAGTGACAAATTGAAAATGTGGGTTAGATAAGAGCTTATGATGGGGTTGATAGTCTGGAGGGTGAGTGAATGGGATCAAGTTGTGAGACAGTGAGAGAAGAAAGAAGACCCGTCTGTTAAACTCCTAAAGTTTGCAGACGACACAACGATTATCGGCCTCATCTGGGATGGTGACGAGTCTGCATACAAATGGGAGGTTGAACAGCTGGCCCTCTGGTGCAGTCAAAACAACCTATAGCTGAACATGCTCAAAACTGTGGAGATGACAGTGGACTTCAGGAGAACCCCCCCCCCAACACTGTCCCCCGCACCATACTCGACAGCACTGTGTCTGCGGTGGAAACCTTCAGATTTCTGGGATCCACAATCCCCCGGGACCTATGGTGGGCATCCAACACAGACACAACCATCAAAAAGGCCCAGTGGAGGATGTACTTTCTCTGTCAGTTTAGGAAGAATGACCTGGCTCAGGAACTGCTGATTCAGTTCTACTTTGCAATAATCCAGTCTGTCCTCTGCACATCCAACACTATCTGGTTTGAATCGGCCACCAAACAGGACAGGAACAGACTACAACAGACAGTCAGGACTGCAGATGAAATCATTGGTGTCAACCTGCCTTCCATTCAGGACTTATACACCTCCCGAGTCAGGAAACGGGCAGGCAACATCACTGCAGACCCATCACACCCCGGTCACAACTCCTTCCAACTCCTCCCCTCTGGTAGGCGCTACATAACACTGTATGTCAAAAACAACCAGACACAATAACAGTTTCTTTCCGCAGGCTGTCACTCTGATGAACACTTAACAATGTCATAATAAATCTAAGCATGCTGTATACACTGTCGTATACATGCACATTCTGTCGTGTCCACCTACCTCACGTACATAAATAAACTGCTAACATTTATTCCAGCAGCTTTGCACTCTGCACCATTGCATTGTTGCCTTCTTGTTTCACCTGTATATAGTCATTACTTGTATATTCCTGAAGATTGTTGTGTTGTTATTCTATGTAAGTACATTGACAGCCACTAAACCGGAGTCAAGATTCTGATTCTGAAAGTTTTGAGACTAGTTTAAGAGGAGGGGAATTCTGGCATTATGGACGTCTCAAGACCAGTGGTAGTAGGAAGTGGAATGACAGAAGAAGCAAAAACAGGGAATTGACCTGTAATGGCTGCCATTTTCTCCTCAGAAATCGAAGGCAAAGTCATTTGGAGTGTGGAAGCATGGTGAGCGTGTCGATGAGGTCAGACAACGTAGAGAACAGCTTTCAGGGGCTGGAGGCATTGAAACCTTTGTGTTCATAATAGGGTGTTTTTAGGAGGGCTAAATGTCTAGAGAAAGAGGATAGGAGTGATCAGTAATGAGTCATGATTTTTGTCCCTGGACTAGAAGGAATAGGTATTGATACACACATCCAGTCTAATGAGGGCAAAAAAAATCAAAATGAAGAGCAAAGAGAATATCTGCATATCGAAAAAGAAAGCTCCCAAATACTTGATGTAAATACGTATTCAGTGCAGTTTCAGTCACAAATACATTGATGACTGAAGAAGGTCTATGTGACCTCTATCTCTTTGCTCTTTATCTCTGGACTTGAGCAATGTCTCCTCAGCTACCTGAAGCTTGGCCCTGTCCTTTGTCAGGGTTTAAACTAAAAGGTGATGCAAAAACACTGCAGACCACTGATTGGTCAGAGAGAAATTGAACAGCTATGTTTACGCCAAAGTGAGACTCGTCAAACTTGTATCATAGTTGACAATCTATCCATTTGAAAAATTGACCTTTTCAGCGAATCTGTTCGTTACTCTGATATTGTTCATATGAAGCAGCCATTTCAAGTTGGCCTTGTTGGTTTTTTTGAAAATAAAACACCCGTGGGCATCCGGGTGGCGTGGCGGTCTATTCCGTTGCCTACCAACACGGGGATCACTGGTTCGAATCACCGTGTTAACTCCGGCTTGGTCGGGCGTCCCTACAGACACAGTTGGCTGTGCCTGCGGGTGGGACGCCGGATGTGGGTATGTCACACGAGTCTAAGCCATATCACATGAGTCCATGTTCTTAGTATGTTAATGATAGAGTTTGTGTATACTTATATGTATCGTGAATGAGTGT
Source organism: Lampris incognitus (assembly GCF_029633865.1). NCBI lineage: Eukaryota > Metazoa > Chordata > Actinopteri > Lampriformes > Lampridae > Lampris > Lampris incognitus. The sequence continues at coordinate 4,623,398 of NC_079224.1, read as the reverse complement.
TCTTGATGTGTGTGTGTGTGTGTGTGTGTGATGTGACTATGACTGATTCATTGTACTGCTGTAAGATGGGGTGTTTATGGAGGCATTGTTGTCAGGTCATGTGCTGAACTGTGTCTCCGTCTCTTGCTACTACATCAGGAACTTTTGATAGATACATACAAATTGTGTGTACCACATTGCTATAATTGTTTCCTGAAATATGCTGTCTGGAGAATGCCACTTTTCAAGCCTCTTCAGGGTTTGAAGGCAATTCTCCTTCACGTTCTCTTTCCAATTATATATTGTATTTTTTTTAAAATATTGATAAATAAAGAAAGAAAGAAACAAACACGCTCTCACATTCTCAATGCTTGCTCTGCAGTTATATTCTGTGACATTTTAATTTATCATCCTTTAATCCCTCTCTATAGCCACCCTTAATCCAGATGCACTGTTAAATTCATTAAATGATCAGCGTCTATCCATCCTTGACCAAATTACACCGTAATAACCTCCCCTGGCTGAAAGATGACACTCGTGCCCACAGAAGACTCTGTAGAAAATCTGAATGACAATGGGAGGTCAACAAGTCCGAAATAGCACATAATAGCCTTAAAAACCAAATGTTAATTTACCAGAAGGCCATTAAGGATGCGAGATCAGCGTACTTCTCTGAACTGATGTCAAGAAACAACTGCAATCCTAAAATTCTCTTTAGGGTAATTGATTGTGTTATTAATGGTCCCTCCACTTCTTTTTTGAACCTGATGTTGAACTGTCTGAAAAAAATTCTCACTCATTTTGTAAATGAGGTGGAGAATATCAGGTTCCCAATCCAGCCTGGCTCTTCCATTCGTTCCATTCCCCATGTAATTCTGCCTCTTTCACCCAGTTTCAATTTCAGTGTTACAATTTCAGTGTTAAATTACAATTTCAGTGTTAGAGAGTACAGTTTCCAATATGAACTCCTCCTCCTGCATCTTAGACATCATTCCCATTAAGCTGCTCAGGAGGTATTTTCAACTATTAGCTTCGTTATTCTGTAAATTCTTCATTATTATCTGGCCTCTGGTTCTTTTCCAGATGGTTTTAAGCATGCCGTTGTTGACCCATTGCTAATTTAGATCCCCTGTCCTTAAGCAACTACAGACCAGTCTCCAAATTGGCTTTTCTATCTAAGGTTCTGGAGAGAGTAATTTCATCTCAATTGATTTCTTTTATGAACACTAATAATGGTTTTAACAGTTTGCAGTCTGGTTTTAGCGCACTTCATAGTACCGCGACAGCTGTAGTTAAGGTAACTAATGACCTACTGCTGACTGCAGACAGAGGTGACTGCTCGTTTTTAGTTCTTTTAGACTTAAGTGTCGCCTTTGACACGGTCGATCACAACATTATCTTACATTGCATAGAGACTTGGGTTGGCATCAAGGGCTCAGCTCTTAGTTTATTACACTCTTACCTCACCAACAGAACTTTTTCTGTTGTTCTGGGTAACTCTACTACCTCAATGGCTCAGATAAGTTGTGGTGCCCCTCAAGGTTCAGTTCTTGGCCTCCTTCTCTTTTCTATATACATGCTGCCCCTTGGCCAGGTCATTCAAAATCACGATATGTTTTACCATTTTTTTTCTGACGACACTCAGTTATACATGCCACTAAAACCCACAGATCCAACCACCCTAGCAAATCTCACAATGTACCTCTCTGACATAAAATCCTGGATGTCCAAAAAGTTTCTTAAGTTTAATAATGATAGGTCATTCTGTTCTGCCCCCAAATTCCATCAGCCCTTTTGGTACTGATCCTGGTGGTCTGTCAGGTAGTCCTATGCAGACTGCTAGGAATCTTGGGGTAATATTCAATGCTACCCTCAGTTTTGATACTCAAATCAAACATGTTGTTCAGTCATGCTTTCTCCAGCTCAAGGTAATCTCCAAAATTAGGTCATTTTTATCAACTGCCGATCAGCAAAAAATTGTACATGCTTTTATCTATTCTCGTGTTAACAATTGTAACGCACTTTACTCAGGTATCATTAAGGGCTCCCTCCACCATCTGCAGCTTGTACAAAACGCCACTGCTCGGCTCAATACTGGGACAAAGAGGCATGAACATATCGCTCCTGTGCTTGCCTCCCTACACTGGCTCCCTGTTATATTTCGTATTGGCTTTAAAAAATGACTGCTCACTTTTAAAGACTTAAATGTTCTTGTTCCTACATACATTTGTTATTTATTGACTTGGTATATGCCCTCTCCACCATTTAGATCTGCAGATGGAGCCCTGCTTGTTATTCCAGGTCCGGTTTGTCACAAAGGGTGATCGGGCTTTTGCTATTAGAGCCCCCACACTATGTACCTCTCTTCCTGCTGAATTAAGACTAACCAAGTCTCTAGATTCTTTTACATCTTATTTCAAAACTTTTCTTTTTATAAAAGCTTTTACAAATGTTATTTGTTTTTATTTATTCATGCTGTTTTTATTTTTCCTCTTACTTATTAGGTCCTATTCTTATTTTTGCTTTATCTGGTTTTATTCATTTGTAAAGCACTTTGTAACATTGTTTTAGAAAAGTGCTATGTAAATAATAAAATTAATATTTGTCTTCTTAAAGAGAAAAGATGTCAGGAACATAGGAGATCATAGGCCAAAAAAAGTAACCTTTTTATGTTTATTATTAAAGAATGTGTCTTTATGCATGCTCAATAATCCAGGTAAGAAAATCAAAGAAAGTTGAATCAGTTCATTTGGACACAACGTTTATTGACAGATACATTTCATCACTCTTCTAGTATGTGATCTCTTCAGTCTAAATTGATCATATGAAACTGATTGTTGGCTTTGGTTGTTATGCAACTCCGATTCAACTGATTCAGCGGATTCATCAGATTAACTGATTCAACTTTCTTTGATTAAGGAATATAATGAATGAATTCATCTTCTTAACTTTAATATGATCCCGTAGGGTATTGTGTGATTTGTAATGAGTAGGGTTTTTTTCTTCTTGTATTTGAACTTGTGACTCTGTTGTTAATTAACTTGTAACTAATTTGAGTTACAAAAGTTTATATACTCCTTAGAACACACCACAATTTTTGCTGGGCGGCTAAATTTGGACTGCAGTCTCCAGGTCACGAGCTCAGTAACTATCTGAATGGTATATAACTCATAACAAAATAAAGGTGATAAATTGATGACATTTTTTCTACTGATTACTGCACAGTTAAAGCAGTAGTAGTGGTAGTAGTAGTATACAACTGCACAGTGAAATTTGGATGTTCATCCATCCATCCATCCATCCATCCATCCATCCATTATCCAAACCGCTTAACCTGATCTCAGGGTGCGGGGATGCTGGAGCCTATCCCAGCCAGCAGTCATTGGGCGGTAGGCGGGGAGACATCCTGGACAGGCCGCCTGGCCATGACAGGGCAATAAACCAATCCAATAAACTAATAAAAATAATTCATCAATATTTTTTTTATTGGGACCAGGCAGAAGACTGCCCCCTATTGGCCCACCAAAACCACTTCCGGCAGCTACTCAGTTTTCCCTTAAAATAATTACCTTTAAAGCGCTGTAGCAAGCTCTCCTATCTTGTTCAGGGAGTTTGCATGCTCCTCAAGTTTTCTTATAGTTGCCAGGTGGTTTCCCACTGCTGCTACCTCATTGCTTTTACTAAGACCACAAACATATAAGTCATGATGTTTCACTTTGTACCAATCCTGACTGCTCCCCCAGCACACAATCTGCTCAAGCCACAGAGATACTCTAAATCTATCCCTTGCTGTTCCTGTTAATGTGTTCCACCTTTTCCCCCATTATCATGTTTATTCTTAAATACGGGGTGATTCTAGTATTTTAGAAAGTCAACTTGACATAACTGATGTATTAGAGAAAAATTAGCATCATGCAAACAAACAAATCAGTTTTGATGTGAAACAAGCTATATCAGTACTGGAAAAAGAGCTTCGCGAATCTTTGTAGATTGTTAGTCTACATTCAAAACATAATCAATTTATATTCTTAATGAGGTTTTGTGAAAATAGCATTTTAGACTGGTGCACGCACATGTAATGATTGTGAAGTGTATGCTGGATAAATATTATGATGTTTAAAAATCTATTGTGTAGTATTTGAATAGCAGTAAATAAAACTGAAATATATTAATCATATTGTGTCACTCAAATCTGCTTTTGATCCTATGACCTTTTCTGTGTCGGAGAAGAGACCATGTGGCTAAATGATCCTTGAGCTACATCAAGTACCTAAAGGGAGACGTCCAAATCTTATTTCTGTCTAGCCACTGGATTTATGGCCTTATCATTGGTAGAGCCGTCAACTAGCTGATCCAATCACTAATCCTAATTTGCTGCAGCTAATTTTGCTTCACAACACTTCTTGGGAGGGAGCAAAGGGCAAAGAAATAAGAAGTAATGTAAGGATGGACAGAAACCACAGAGAGGAGGTGATATGAGCTGGAGAAGAAGAGAGGAGCTAAGAGAAATATCAGTGCAGTCAACGATACCAGGAAGTGTGTCTAAAGGGGATGTCTAAATTCATACCTGCAGGGTCAAGAGGTGACCATCTACATTATTAATGTAGCTGTCAAACAGCTTATTCTATTACTGGGCCCAACTGGCTACATCTCAGTTTTTCAAGGTCTTTAATAAGCAGTGATGCCTCTGTGATTCACCATGCTGTGTGTGCACGTGTGTGTGGGAATGCACATTTGACAGTTGGCTTGACACCTGCTGATGAATGAAATAATTACTCAAATTAAATGTGAAGATATAAAGAAGAGATGACATCCCGGAAAATTAGGATTACCTGTCCTTGAATACTTATATTATTATTCTGAGTGTGAAAAAAAGACATACACTTTGGTCAGATTTGACTAACATAAATCATTGTCTGTATGTCAGATGATGACAGAAATGTCATGGTGGTGGTAATAAAATGAAACGGACAATATGGTTATTCTGCCCCCTGCATGCGCAGCTCTACAGGAAGTGACAGATAAACGGATGTGCCAGGTACTGAAAGGGCTACATGATGACTCAAATGCGGGAGTAAAGTTGAGGGCTGTTTACTTGTTCATCTTTGTCAACTCATTTTCTTACGCTTTTCCAGAAACTCTGACACTAAAAGTAAATACACAAGCAATTGTTCTTAATGTGAATAAAACAATTAAGAAATATAAACACCTGCTTGATACTGCATAATTACACAGATGACTGCACTACATGTGGCAAAAAACAGGGTTTGTGTAATTATCTATAAATCTCCCGAAATATGAAATAAAACAAAATATGCATCAATCCTTATCTATTCGTATCCATGTCAGTGGAGATTTTAACTATACTTAGCACAAAAAGTAAGGAAATTTGAGTTTGGTAGATTATTTCTTTGTTTTGTTTTTTTAAATGTATTTCTAGTTTTTCCCCTTATCCCACCCGATTAACCCAATGGCATACGGCCGGAACTCTTGTCGAATAACTCCCCTGGCTCACGTGTCCACAGGAAGGAGATAGTCGTAACACCAGCTTCCTTCAAACTCGTGTCGGCTGCTCTCGCTATTTTCCACGCTGCAGCCTCTTCACATGGATTGCATCACCTTCAGGCCGCGAAGGAGGCGTAGGGAGAACGCTTTCAGCTGCTTGGCTGCAGGCGCCCGGGTGGGCCAGAGGGGTCGCTAGAGAACGACGAGTTCCCGAACACTAACCGATATACACCCACTATCCCTCGGGTGAGGGTGGCCTAATGAATGCCTTACCCCGTGGACGCTCTGGCCGTGACCGGTTACGGCGAGTCTGGGATACGAACCTCCCAGCCACATGACGAGCGGGTTGCAAGAACGGCGGTTTATTCCGCTCGGCCACCAGAGCGGCATTTCTTTGTTGTAACAATGCTTCTTGGCAATACATCTTATACCGTTGGAAAACCTGTTTATTTCCCTTTTAAATGGTGCCACATTTGTAAGGAACATGCATTTGTGGGATGAGCAGCAGAGCTGAGTATGTAGGTTGTGCCCATGAAAAATTTGCAAAATCTTCTCTGCCAATGCCAAACAGCTTATCTTGCTGTTTCTATTGACTCTTGTTTTGAGCTTCTAGTACCACAGGTGCTGACATTCAGGTGCCTGATATAAGATTTATTGCAAAGAAACATTGTTACAACAAAGAAATAATCTACCAAACACAAATTTCCTTACTTTTTGTGCTAAGTTTAGATTGTTTAACACAATCTTGGAACGTAAAAGGATACCTGAGGAGTGGAGAAAAAGCATACTGGTACCGATTTTCGAGAATAAGGGTGATGTGCAGAACTGTAGCAACTACAGAGTTATAAAGTTGATCAGCCGCAGCATGAAGATATGGGAAAGAGTAATAGAAGCTAAGTTAAGAGGAGAGGTGATGATCAGCGAGCAGCAGTATGGTTTCATGCCAGGAAAGAGCACCACAGATGTGATGTTTGCTTTGAGAATGTTGATGGAGAAGTATAGAGAAGGCCAGAAGGAGTTACATTGTGTCTTTGTAGATTTAGAGAAAGCATATGACAGGGTGCCGAGAGAGGAGGTGTGGTATTGTATGAGGAAGTCGGGAGTTGCAGAGAAGTATGTAGGAGTGGTGCAGGATATGTATGAGGGAAGTGTGACAGTGGTGAAGTGTGCGGTTGGAATGACAGATGGGTTCAAGGTGGAGGTGGGATTACATCAAGGATTGGCTCTCAGTCCTTTCTTGTTTGCAATGCTGATGGACAGGTTGACGGACGAGATCAGGAAGGAGTCTTCATGGACTATGATGTTTGCGGATGACATTGTGATCTGTAGTGAGAGTAGTGAGCAGGTTGAGGAGAGCCTGGAGAGGTGGAGGTATGCACTGGAGAGCAGAAAGTCAGTAGGAGCAAGATGGAATACCTATGCGTGAATGAGAGGGAGGACAGTGGAATGGTGAGGATGCAAGGAGTCAAGGTGACGAAGGCCTATGAGTTTATATACTTGGGGTCAACTGTACAAAGTAACAGGCAGTGTAGAAGAGAGGTGAAGAAGAGAGTGCAGGCAGGATGGAGTGGGTGGAGAAGAGTGTCAGGAGTGATGTGTGACAGAAGGGTACCAGCAAGAGTTAAAAGGAAGGTTTACAAGATAGTTGTGAGACCAGCTATGTATGTTGTATGGTTTGGAGACAGTGGCACTGACGAAAAGACAGGAGGCGGAGCTGGAGGTGGCAGAGTTGAAGATGTTAAGATTTTCATTGGGAGTGATGAAGAAGGACAGGATTAGGAACGAGTATATTAGAGGGACCGCTCAGTTTGGACAGTTTGGAGACAAAGCAAGAGAGACAAGATTGACATGGCTTGGACATGTGTGGAGGAGAGATGCTGGGTATATTGGGAGAAGGATGCTGAATATGGAGCTGCCAGGAAAGAGGAAAAGACGAGGGCCAAAGAGGAGGTTTATGGATGTGGTGAGGGAGGACATGCAGGTGGCTGGTGTGACAGAGGAAGATGCAGAGGACAGGGCGAGATGGAAACGGATGAGCCGCTGTGGTGACCCCTAACGGGAGCAGCCGAAAGTACTACTAGTAGTAGTAGTAGTCAGTGTTGCAGTCGAGTCACTAAACCTCGAGTCCAAGTCGAGTCTCGAGTCCCCAGTGTTCGAGTCCGAGTCCCCAAGAAGAGTCCGAGTCGAGTTCGAGTCAAGTCCCCATTACTTGAGTTGGAGTCCGAGTCATCAAGGTTGAGTCTGAGTCAAGTTCCAAGATGGGCTCCAGTGCTCCACTCTGGCACGGTAAAAAAGCTGACATACAAATAAAAAAGGTCTACATAAAACAAAAATGACACAGCTGTCACCATTTCAAAGAGAGTTTATTTACTTTGTGACACAATAGCCAAACCAAAAAAAAGTCCATCAATTAAAAAGTCCTCATCTTCAACTTCCGAGTCCGAATGCAGTCAATGCTCGAGTCCGAGTCATCGCTGCTAAAGTCCAAGTTGAGTCCTCCAAAATTATGACTTGCGTCGGACTCGAGTCCGAGTCTTGGACTCGAGTACTACAACACTGGTAGTAGTAGTAGTAGTAGTAGTAGTATCTACTTCTGGCGAATCTCTTGGTGCTCTACACGCCCAGGGAATCTAATCTATGTAGAGTATTCTCTCAGACAGGAGCACTCTTCATGAAGTAAAGGCTTGTGTTTGCATTCAGTTTTTTTTCCAAAGTTGAAGTTTGTCACTGCTGTTGGAGCAGCTGACAACTGCAGAGGTCCTTCCCGAACTCCTAGACATCGTTGTCAAAAGTAACGTTAAGTAACAAGTAAAGGAAAAAGTTAAAAAAAATGACCACTTCGTATGACAACTTGTATTCAAACGCAAGCATCTTGTAGGGAGATGCCACCGCCGTAATGGCGACGTGTCTGCTTCCGGTACCTCCCCGGATTCGTGTAGTGTCATTGCCCGAGCCGTAAGTCAAGTCAAGTCAATTTTATTTGTATAGCCCAATACTGCAAATTACAAAATTGCCTCACGTAGCTTTAGAGCACGTTATAGCTTTCCGTACCGAAAACCCGATTTGTTTTCGTGTCAAACAGTGCTTCTGTTATGACGCCGCGCCCCTTCCTGTCAGGACGGCCGACTGGCCGGACCCGCGAAAATAGACCCGCTAAAAAAAAAAAAAAAAAGTTGGAGACCCCTGCTTTATGCAATACTGTATACATCCAAGTACTTATTTTGTTATTTGACCAGCAACGGGAATGGTTTTAGTCCGATGTGCTACCAACTGGCAAAAAACATGGCATGTCTATTTTCTTGTTACTAAGCAGGATTTCCAAACATCTTCACCTAATGCAGTACTCTTGATAAATACACTGCCAAGATAACGCACTAATGTATTGAACACTTGGACATCAGCAGAACAATTGGTTTTAAGGTGACATTATTATTTCATATTCACGAGGTGCAGCTATGAGAGGTGCGCGCGCTGTCACCAGAAGCTGAGTCGGAAAGCCTTTTCTCACTTATGCAGTTCCACAATCCCGTGAAACATCCACTTTCCCAGCACAGGGGGGTTACGTATCTATGTCAAAAAATATTTAAGAAGCTGTTGACTTTTCAGAGCGGAACTTTATTGAAAATAATCTATTATATAATACTAATAACATGTAGGAAATGGGTTATTCGAGTTTTAAAGAATACACTGTTTAATGTTAAAACGACAGTAATAAGCACCCCCTCGCTTGAAGATGCCCCAGTCCAGAGCGCGCTCAGCGATTTGGCGCTAGCGAGCGCTCTCTGGTTTAATGGTCCGAGCCAGCTGCAGCCAGATAGCTCGCCTCTCTCCCTCTCTCTCTCCCTTTCTCTGTCTGCCGGACTGACTTCTTTCATGTGCAGCCATATAAGATTAATGGACAATCATGTCTGACGAAGAACCAAAGGTCCCCGAAGAACTTTTTAAAGATGTCAAATTCTACGTGGTGGGGGACATTGATCAGAAGGTGAGGCTCTAAGCGTTAGCTTTTAGCTAAGCAGCTAGCATGCTAACTGTTTAGCGTTGAAAGTAGCGGATTTGTCGGGAGAAGCTAACCACATAGCTGGCTAATGTGTCCAGTGGTAAACAGATGATCTCGCTTGCTAGCGGGCGAGCTGACTGGCATTCCAGCACCTATTCTGTGCTGCGTATCGTCAGAAGCTGTTGGAATCTCGTTACGGTAGCTATTGACATACACAGGGTGTTTTGCATGAATGTTATATCGTCGCACTTTTTGCATGCATAGAACTTGGCTATAGAGTCATCTGTTAGCTTCTAGCTAGCAGTTTATCCAACTGGGGATTGCTAAGCTATTGCGTTAGCGAGCTTCAACTAGGTTAGCTCTCTGCTATTGCTCACGAAGACCAAATAAACGAATTGGCTCTCCTTTTTTCTCACAACAGAATTCTGTTCATAGTTTAAACTCCCACCAACCTGTAACTATATCAACATCTTGCACAAATGAGCGCCCATTAGTGCGCATGTGTCAGGGGTTGGGCTTGCCTTTGGTACTTTCGACCTGTGGCATAGACTTGTATTTCCTGCCAAATGATGACTCCTGTCGTTTCTCCTTCGAGGTTCAGTGGCAGTGCATGTTTTCATTTTCTGGTCATCAGAACCGTTGTACAAATCAGCGTTGACATTTAATATTTATTAGTGAATTGTCAAATGAATTGTTCTTTTCGTCCATACGGTCTTGTTTCAGAGATGTAACAACAGTTTTAAGCACAGATGACTAACCTCAATCCTCAAACACCTTGCTGACATTTTTGTTGCACTTTACTATGAGCTTTTTATTTATTACTAATTGTAACGGACTCAGCCTCTTCAAAAATAAAGACAAAGGTGTAAGAACTAGATAATTTCCTGTGATTTGATGCTGATCAGCATAGCCGTAATTCACTATCGTCTATAGTGGTATGAATATTGATTTTGTTGCTATTATGGGGAACCTTGTCAATACTGAAAATTTTAATTTTTCCTCTGTAGAGATTTCACCCAATTTAATGATGAAATCAACTGAATTAATTTAATTTCTATCATATTTAAAAATTCCTGCCCCCTTCCCCAACAACATCTGTTGTTCAAATCTGGGATTGCTGAGGTACTTTATATATATATATATATATATATATATATATATATATATATATATATATATATTTATTTTTTTTTTGAGATGATGGCAAATATAAAGCAGGTCTTTAGAAGCACTTCTGTGTTTATAAGTTATGGCAATGCCTATTTTCCGTCAAAATACTGAAAAAAATAAAATTGTGTTTTGTTTTACTGTCTATTCAAGTACTTATAGAATTATGGCATAGTCTGCTTTTATTACATGCTTTGCTGTTCCCTAGACAATTTTCACCATCTGGTGGGGTGCAAGGTCACCTAGGCATCCCTTAAGTAGTTGGTTGGTTATGTACTATCTTGGATAAGGATACTGTTGACAGGTATGGCTGCACAGGGGGTTGTATCTCAGTCTAGTCCCAGCTAACCTCAGTTCCACTTAGCAAACCTCATTAACCACTAGGTCACCCTTTTAGGCACTGAACCCATCTCAAGACAAGTTGAATTGTCTCTTTGCCCTTTGACTTCAGGGCTGTAAACACTTTTTTTTAGAGTTATTGCTTCAGGTAAACCAGTGTTATTCTTGCATTTTAGTCTCGTGCTTTTACTGATATCATGATATATATCCAGTATGGGTTTACTCTTAGGCACCTAGCCCGGGACTTGTTACAGAGTGTAGATTAAGTTAAGTTGAAATGAATGTTTTACTGTAATGGTTCTGAGACCTTGACAGCCTTACAATATCAAACAGAATTTCTAGCCAAAGTGTTTTCTTACATCTTACTTCTTATTTGTTTCATTTTATTACTGGGCTCTTTTTGTAATTTGTTTATCTTAACTGTGAAGATGTAAAATGCTTCTTAACTTATTTGTGCTTTGTACGTCTTTTTTTTTTAAAGCTACTACGAAGTGGCCCCATGATGTCACTTAGTCCTATTATTTTCTTGCTTTATCACATTTGGGAGACCATTGTGGCTGAAAAACCTTATGTGAATAACATTTCTATATTATTTTCTTAGGTGGTGCAGCTGCTGAAAGCTGGGAAAGGTAAAGAAGTATCATACAATGCCTTGGCCACTCACATCATAGCAGAGGATGGGGACAACCCAGAAGTGGGTGAATCACGAGAGGTTTTTGACCTGCCTGTTGTCAAGGTAAGAGTTATACCACATGATGTACATAGTCACTCTCTGGGTGTTTTTTTTAACTCCCATAGTATAAAACTAAACAAAAGCTGTAGCTATGTTTCTTCAACCTATTGTGGTTTATTATTGTGGCATATGCAGTTTCACCTCTGGGGCTTCTGGTTATGTCATTTTACCTTTTTCTGTGACCCTCCCTTGCTAAATAAATATAGTACCCCATTCACAGCCTAATCTATAAACTGTGTGGCAGTTTTATGTGTGACTGTGAGATGGAGTGGAGTTGGTATTCCGTAAAAGTTTTATTGGCGATTTGCTGACTCAAGACCTAGTAACATTTATGGAAATGTCTCTGGATAACAATTTGAACAAAAGCTGTGAGATTGCTGTATCAATCTTATGCAAGATGCTTTTACAAGAGCAAGTGAAACAATCAATAGAAATTCAACTGTGACTTAGTCATGGCGGGCCTTTGTCTGAAGCGAGAATTTTATTTGTAAACCAGCAAAAGTAAGAACATGTTTAGGAAATGGGTTGACCTAAAAATAAGAGCTTCTTTCAGTCTACGCAGAGGATGAGCTCATTCGGCAGCTTTGTGGTAGGTACAGTTACAGATGGCATACTTTAAGATGTTAAATGCATCCTATAGGAGTAGGGTGTAATGACACAGAAGGCACTGTCATGTGATGTGTGAACAAATGCTGTCTGTAAATATTACAGATAAAAGGTGTGTGTGTGTGAACAGGGAGAAAACACCAGTGGTGCTGGAAAAAACATTGCTGCAATGTTACAGAATGTATGTTTGAATGTTGTTTAGGAAAAAAAAAACTTTTCTTGGTTGAGATCACAAATGCCTCATCATTCCAAAAGTGCTTCTGAAGGCCTGCTTTGTATTTGCCATCATCTCAAAAAAAAAAAAAAATCAGTATAAGATACCTCAGCAAACCCAGATTTGAACAACAGATGCTGTTGGAGAAGGGGGCAGGAATATTTGAAATATGATACAAATTAAATTAATTCAGTTGATTTCATCATTAAACGGGTAAGATTTCTACATAAGAGAAATTAAAAATGTCAGTATTGACAAGGTTCACCATAATAGCAACAAAAACAATACTCATACCACTATAGATGATAGTGAATTACAGCTATGCTGAGCAGCACAAACTAAATCACAGGAAGGTATCTGGCTCCTATGCCTTTATCTTTATTTTGGAAAAGGTTGATGAATAAGTAGTTAATGATTTTCCTTTTGTTTACAAGGTTGGCTCTGCATTTTTCTTTTGGAAGAAAGGCTTAACAAAGTGAGAATCAGTGCAAATTAGATTATCGTTTTAAGAGTAAGAAAAACATTTTTGATAGTTCTGTAATTCTTTTATTTTTATTTTTTTGCTGTCCAAGGGAGACCAAAAAGACATTGTCAGCCTTGATCAAACAGTGTAAATAACACTTTTGGCATACCATAACTGAATCATTGTAATACAGCACAACATAAGAAAACTGAAAATATCAAGTAATAATGTCGTCTCTCATGTCTTACAGCCATCCTGGGTGGTCCTGTCAGTTCGATGTGGAGACCTGTTACCGTATCCCTTCAAATCTCAATCCAAATCCCCTCTGACTTAAATGTTATAATTTTGATTGTTAATGTATCATAAACACTAACATGTTATATTTTTCACATTAAGGGGGGTAGTGACAGCATTAAGTCTATGCTCTCTTACTCCTCTGTTCATGTTCGTCTCTGCCATGAATCACTTACCAAATGTATGTGTTGCTGCTTTCATGTGTAAACATTCAGTTTACATATCAACAATGAAAAAGTAATCATTTTCAGCATTCTATTAAATTAAAAATTGGTTTGCAGGTATTTCATTTGCACATGGTATTGGAACTGGCTAAAATAATGAAGCTAATTTAAAATGTGTATTCAAGTAAAAATGAGAAAAAAACAACATTAAATTCATCCAAATTTGTGTCATTAGGGACTGATGTGAGAGTCATGTTTTATTTTGTTGTTGTGTTGTTTTCACCTTAACCAATGACACTTCAGAGTGACTGGATTCTCCCCAGAGTCAGGCCAGATATTCTTTGGAGTCACTGCTTGTCTACCTAGGGTAAGAGTGTGTCGCTGCATGCACAGCTTGCTATATGTGTGACTTAGTGAAACAACAAAGTCCTAATGTCTGAATATGCTATTTACATATTTAGATGCATTTTCTGAGGTCTAAGTTGTTTTCTGATTCTGACTTGTTATGGTTCTGATGAGAAACATCCCTTTTTGAAAGAGTTTTACATTGCTTTTTTGTAATTAATTAGGTAGGATGTTTAAGAGTGACAAGATATGATGGATTTGAACCCAGGGTGTTCTGTTAGTCCTGAACCTGAGAAACCCAGACTACACATTAAAGAGATACTCCAAAGTTTTGATTTTAGTTACTCATATAGTTGAACTCAATGGCTCAAGATCATTCTCTGCTAGATTTGTTTGGTTTATTGGTCCGGAGGTGTCGTACTGTGTGCCATCAAAGGCCATGTTGAGTTGACGGGGCCTGTGTGGCCCTGCCTTATGAAGTATCAGGGAGCAGAGTACTTAACACCTAACATATTACTGCTTTAGCTGGAAGACCCTGTACCTCAACCAAAAGGGTTAAAAGAGAATTTCTGCCCTGGGGATCAACAAACCACATCAAATAAATAGATGGATAAACTAAGATGGAAAAAAGTGAATCAGCAAAGTAAGCAGTACATTGTGTGCGTGTGTTTCTTATTTTTGTGCTAGCTTCCAGATGATCTCAACATGCTCTGGGCTTATATTACCTTCTATGGAGGGGAATGTCAGCTTAATCTCAATAAAAAAGTCACCCACCTGGTTGTAAAGGAACCAAAAGGGGTAAGTGTGTTTTTGTACCACTTTAATATTGATATCTCATATTGTTTGAGTGTAAATTCTATTTCTATTTCTATTTTTTTGTTTTATTTTATTTTTTATTTTTATAGTACTAAATTGTAAAGTGCATTGCACCAGTCTCTATGCATGAACTGTGCTATACAAAAGTTTGATTGATTTGGATGAATGTGACGATGAGAACTTAATGAATTTATCCATGTTTTTCATAACTGCTCTTCATATTCAAAGCTTTGATGCTTCATGTTTGATGTAGACACCTATGTTCCTTACATGCAAATGGACAGCCCCTTTGTTGTACTTTTCAGTTTACAGTTACAGAATAGCGTCCCTCGGCTTTATAGCTATTAATGTATTCCTGTAGGGACACAGAACAGAAGATTGCAAAATTTGATGATGATCCACAGTATAGTGCTTAGCTTTTGCTGGAATACACCGGGTCAGTCTATTTTATGGAAGGGGCAGGTTGTCTTAACTGTCAAATATCATGTCCATTAAATTATGTTTGACAGTGAGTTTGTGCATATTAAAATTTGTCCTCAATGTTTTATTTATCTTGTGTAATTTTCTTGAAGTGATCATTACTGCTGCACTCAGTTAAATAAATACCTGTTTTGTTTTGTTTTTTTTCTCCCATTCCCAGGCCAAGTTCGAATGTGCCCTGAAGCACCCTAGCATCAAAATTGTTGTTCTGGATTGGATTACAGACTCAGTCAGGGGTAATTTTAAGTGAAATACTTGGGAAATACTTGCTTAAGTTCATATTTTTCTTTATCATTTAGTGCTTTTTTTCCCTGCTTCTTACCCTTGACTCTCCACTTGACATCTTATTCAAAGATAAAACCAGGAAGGACGAGGCCTTCTATCATCCCCGTCTCACTTTTATAGAGCCAGAAGAAGAGGAAGACAGTGATGGTGAGTCATATGACCAGCGATCCCATTCAGATGGTAGTTATAGCCCACGGCACTCTCGAGCCTCCAGTGCTGCCTCATCCTGCGACGACTCCCCTACCAGCCCTGAAAGACGACCTGGACCAAAAAAACTCAACTCTGTTTCCCCTACTCCCTCTCGCAAGCCAGAACGCCGTAGTGAGCGCATGTTTGACGACTCAGATGATGACTCCTCCACAGAGAAAGAGGGGCAGAACCTCAATTGGACACCAGCTGAGGTTGTTGCACCGACCACTGCTGTGACAACTAATACAGCTAGAAGGCGGGGGGTACCAACTGGTAGCAAAGACCCAGTTTCATCCTCAGGCAGTGGGTTGATCAATCTGTGTGCCACTGTACCACCTATACCTGGCAGTATTGTTCCAACGCCGCCGGATGGCCGTTCTCTTGCTGCTCCCCTGGGTCAAGCCACACAGCAAGGTCAGTATGCTGAGGGCAACTGGCACTACTGTGCTGGGTTTGTGTTTTTGTTGATGTTTTTGTATCTCTGTCCTTGCAGAGGTTAGAAGAGTTTTTAAGATTAGATTAAATTTGGTTAAAACTAAAAGTTTGGGAAAGAGTAAGCCAATAGAATGAATATTCCACAACCCCTTTGTGTCTGGCTGTAACGTACTTCCAGTATATAGATTGTGCCTAGTTAGGATTTAGAGCTATATTCAATAGCCACATCACATACAGCAGTACTCTACGACCCCATTTTTATAAACAGTCCATACTTTGCATTTACACCTAGTATTCATATGCATTCTCATTGTCTGCATTGTGATCAGATCTAATATTTCATGTGCACTATGCAAAGAATACGAATGGATGTGAAGGTAGTAAGTCTGTCCAATGTCATCAAAAAATGGTAGGCCACAAAATTGTTGAAGGGTTAATTTTAACAGTTCAAATTCAACTAGCAGAAAGAATAGATAGCTACTTTATTGTACGACGAGAGGATATTTGTTTTCACCTTGTACAGAGCCTCACATACAGGATTTGGGAATGTTTGCAATCACAGCATTGTAAAATGGCGACAGATGTACTCTTAGCCCCCCCTTGGTTCAGAAATGGTCGTTCCCTCTTCGCATAGATGGCTTCTTTGACTTCCTGTTGAAACTAGGGCCTAAGAGTCCATTTGTCGTCATCTTACAATGCAAACATTCCCAAATCCTCTGTGAATAGTACACATGGCCATTGAAACTCTAGTTACTGGTCACACCTATTTACATATGAAACTGATTGTTGGTTTGAGTCGTTAAGCAGCTGTATTGCTTATAAGGGTGGGGATACCTGCAGTCAGACTGAAGAGGTCACTTAGATGAGTGATGAAACGTTTCTCTCAGTAAACGTTGCGGCTAGATGAACCGATTCAACTTTCATTGATTTTCTTACCTGTTTTATTGAGCATACATAAAGATGATCCTTTAATTTCTTTTAATTCTTGGTCTTAATATTCTTTTAAGTCCTTTTAATCTTGTTCTGTATCTCTTTTTATTGTTTTTTAGGCCTTTAAGGCACTTTGAATAATCTTTATGTATGAAATGTGCTATATAAACAAACTTGACTTGCAAGACATAGTCACCCAGCTTTGATTTAAAGCTTATTAAACCTAATCATATGTCCCTCTTGTTTCCTCATCTTCAGGGGGTTTTAAGGCTTATTAAACCTAATCATATGTCCCTCTTGTTTCCTCATCTTCAGGGGGTGTATCAGGGTCAGATGGCATCTCTGGGTGGAGCCCAGCTACGAGGACTTTGCGGAACATCACCAACAACTCTGACATGCAGCAGACCAACCGGCCTGCTAATGTGGCCCATGTAAGAAATTATAGATGTTTCCATAACCTAATGGGAGCATTCCTTCAGAAAACGCATTCAGATCTTGGATGTACTGAGTCACAAATGGTTATTGAACAAAACCACTTCAACATCTCCCTTTCAGCTAACTAATTTACTTTGTTAAATTCACTTTTCTCTTAACTGCTGCAGTCACACACCAGAGCACTTGGTGAAATTGGTCGAAATATAAGTCTTGAGAAAGACTATTTGAGCAAGACTTTAGTCTTACCAGAATATATCTTATTATAGTTATATCTGAATGTGTCTTATTTTTTGTGTCAATTATATCATCAGTGTCTGCCTTGTTGGTTGGGATGCACAATGTTCCCTGTAGTTTTTTCCTCACGTACCACTAAGCTCTATGCATATGCTTTCATTGTTATAGTAAATGCTAAAGTGGAAAGTGTGCACCCTTCTGTAATGCTGGAGTGTGCTCTATTGTGAACAACATAAAAATATCCTGACAACAGGCCTTGTCCCCATGTTTAATGCCGTTTGGAAATTTTAAGAAATCAAAAGCCTTCCACAAAACATAATGTGAGGAACAAAATGCGTCAACTTCCAAAATAGCACGTCAACTTCTGAATGAAATGCCAAATAATGCTTACCTTTAAGAGCCATGAAAAGTCTTGTATTCTAACCTGTTCTAACTGTTGAGTAATTCACTCAAAATTATTTGCTCATTGTAATCCATAGAGAAGCAGTGAAACTGCCCTAGTAAAGCTTCAGGAATAAATAACAGGTTGCACTGGGCAACCCCCAGGTGAATGAATGTAGGGCTCTGTGTGCAAGTGTATATAGTTAGGTGTTCGGGAAAACGTATGAGCTCACTCAACATTTTGGTTGACAAAACAGAAGGACAACTCTTTGTATTTAAGCTGTTTTGTCTGTCTCCCTTAATACCCTCCTGGCGAAGATGACACTTTTTCCCAGCCATTTTGAAACAGGATAGATGGGACAATACCCAATATTCTTGCTGTCAGAAACTCTGTAACATTTTGTCTTTATGGCAAATAATTCATTATTTCACTATTTGTAATATTATTTTCTTGAAACTTGCAGATTATCCAGAATCTGACGGCCAACCAGTCAAAGCCGTTGGAGCAGCAGACAAATCAGAGCCAAGCACCCATCCCAAACACAAACAATCCTCTTCTCTTTAACCAATCAAAACTACCCAACCAACCTCTTACAGCGGAACAGCAGCAGCAATTAATACAACAGCAACAGCAACAATCACATCAGGCTGCCCAGCAACAACACCACCAACAGATGCCGCAACAACAGCAACATCCTATGATGCACCTCCAGCAGCAGCATCAAATGATGCAGCTTCATCATCAACAGCAACAACAGCAACAATCACAGGTCACGCAGGGGTTTCCACAGTTACCCCAACAACAGCAACATTTTCTGCAACAACAGCAGCAAATGCACCATCAACAACAACAGTTATTTACCCAACAACAGCAGCAACAACAACAGCAGCAGCATGCGTTTTCCCAACAGCAGCTACGGCCCCAGCAGCTGTTAAGGCCTGGCTTACAGCAACTTCAGCAACAGCAGGTACTACAGCAACAGCTCCAGCAATTCCAGCAACAGCAGCGCTTGCAGATGCTACAGCAACAGCAGCAACAGCAAAATCAGCAACAGCAGCAACAACAGTTGCACCAACAACACCTGCAACAACAGCAGCAGCAACATTTCCTACAACAGCAGCAACAGCAGCAAATGCAGCAGCAACACATACAACAGATGCAGCAGCAACATCTGCACAATCAGCAACAGCAGGCCATGCATCAGAGCCAGCAGGCAATTCAGCAACAACAGCAGCAACAACAACAACAACCACAACAACAGCAGCAGACGTCATTGCAGCCTCAGCTCCAGCAGCCCCCTCAGATCTCCCAACTGTTTGGTCATGAGCCTGGCCAGGAAAGTAAGTAAAACAATCTGATTTGTTAGCCTAGTAAATTTTGGTTTACCTGGCATTTAACTTGGTTAGGTGCTTACATGGGAAACTCAGACAAAATGCAAAATCATGTATGTTTAATGTAAACATGATAAAAACATAATTGTGGGTTTCTCTGGATATCAAACATTCAAATTTATGGTTATAGAACTATTACAAGTATTAGATAATTTCATTAAAGTAAGTGCAAATAAGAGATAGTATGATAAGTTAAAGTATAGTATGATAACTTAAAAGAAATAAGGCATCTAGTAGGCATGTTTGGTGGGCACTTTTCATGGCAGTATATAGTAGCATCATTGTTGAAAACTCAACGTCATCCATACTTTTATTTTGTTAATACAAAATAAAAGCCATTATTGCTCTAGCACTTACACATGTTCTAGGTTAAAGGAAGGAGCTCATGCAACTATGCACCTAACATGTTGATCGCTAGTTCATTACAGTGTAAGTTAGTGTTATTGTTCAGCCACTTTATATTGCTTGTTAACGTCAATAACAAATAAAGCTGTGTTCCTAATGGCATACTAGCAAACTGTAACTACATGCTCAATGATTGATATACTGCCCAAGCAAATTGTAATTAAAGCAATATTATGCAACTTTTTACCTTAAAATAACAACTTCAAAATCATTTTGATGATACACTGACTTGTAATAGGGAGAACTGTGCCTCTTTCATTCCCAGTCCATGGCCTGAACACCTTATTCTTGCACTATGTAACTTGGGTTGAGTGGGTAAGGTCTCCCACAAGTGATATTTATTTTCCTAGGATGGTTAAGGCATGACCCACCCTATTCTGCCTCTGATTAGCTAGTATTCATTGCCTTTATTGGTTGGGTTGGTTGGTCGCATGAGGAGTGGGATTGGTTAGGGTAAGAATATCAGGGTAAGCCAGTCAAAGGCAGAGTAGGGTCAGCTCATGCCTTCGCCATCCTTGGGGGGAAAAAAATGTCATTCGCAAGAGTTCGTACCTGCTGAAGCAACCAAGTTACTACGTAGTGCAAGAGCAGGCGTTCGGGGCTCTCCATTCTCCCTATTACAAGTCAGTGTATCAGTAAAATTATTTTTGAAGTTGTTTTAAGATAAAAGATGTGTAATGTTGCTTTAAAGGATATGTTCAGTATGTCTTTATGCATGCTCAATAATCCAGGTAAGAAAATCAAAGAAAGTTAAATCATTTCATCTGGGTACAACTTTTATTGACAAAAACCTTTCATCACTCATCAAACTGACCTCTTCAGTCCCTTGACTGACCTCTTCAGTCAGGAACTGAAGAGGTCAGTCCAATTAGACAAACATTTAATTCTTCGAAAACAATGATATATTTGATTTGGAACAACCTTTTGCAGTTGATGCATCCCAGTACATCCCAGCTAGCTGTAAACTTCCACACTTAAGAGAAAGAGATCCTGTAGCTTTGCAGTCCTGTAGCATGTTACTGTCATGTACTTCCAGAGACTTGCGGATTTAGCCAATGACATTTATTGCGCAAGTGAAAAACAGTCACGTTTTTGTTTGTCCTACTTTTTCTTTGCTTTGCTCTATGAACATCTGCATACGTTTTATTTCTTAATATCACTAGAACATTCAGTGTTTTCTTGTTTTTTATGCATCTTTTGTATTGACCAGAATCCTTTAATGCAATTAATTACATTTGTGAAAACGTTTAACTTTGAAAAAAGAAACTGTAGGAGTACAAACCTTATTATCAAGCTGTGTGTCAAGGTAATTTTCTGTTTCTAACTCTTCTTTGTGTGACTATGCCTTCGTTTTTAGTCCCCGAGGATGGCTTCCTGCTAGGCTGTGTTTTTGCTATTGCTGACTACCCTGAGCAGATGGCTGACAAACAGCTCCTCACCACATGGAAGAGGGTAAGGAAATTACTCTGAGAATGGCCCGTGAGTGTTTTCTCTAAAAATATAAAAGAAAGAATGAAATGACTGAGTGGTCACAAGTTTTAGAAGGGTGCCATTTAAGCTGTAGTGCAGATACCATATCCTTATACCACCATGATGGCGCTGTGGATCGCAGCCTTGGTACAGCGCTCTTTAGTACTGTGTTTTTGTTTATTGTCTGTGTCCAGTTACTAAAACCCGATTACTTTCACTGGAGAAGAGCTGCTTAACATTTGGCAGTTCACTCCAGGTAGTGGTTAGTCCATTTATTGCCATATCGATACAGTAGCATCTGCATTGATCTGATGGGTGCATCAGCAAGGAGTACCGCATGATATAGTGCCACATTGATTTTTTGAGCACAGCTCTAGACTGCACTACATCCTGCAACACTTTGACTGCTCAGCGACATATGCAAGGATCCTATATGTGGACTTCAGCTCGGCGTTCAATACCATCATTCCAGAAATCCTCTTCTCTAAACTCTTCCAGCTCCCTGTACCCGCCCCCCCCATTGGTAAGTGCATCACCAGATTCCTGATGGGCAGGAAACAGCAGGTGAGGCTGGGAGAAGTAACTTCTGGTATACAAACAGTCAGCACTGGTGCTCCCCAGGGATGTGTCCTCTCCCCACTGCTCTTTTCCCTCTACAACGACTGCACCTCCAAGGACCCAGCTGTTAAACTCCTGAAGTTGGCAGACAATACTACGGTCATCAGATTCATCCCAGATGCTGACAAGTCTACATATTGGCAAGAGGTTGAACAGCTGGTGCTATGGTGCAGTCAGAACAACTTGGAGCTGACCATGCTCAAGACTGTGGAGATAACAGAGGACTTTAGGGGACACCCCTCAGTACTGCTCCCCCTCACAGTATCCAACAGCTCTGTGTCAGCCATGGAGACCTTCATGTTTCTGCGAACTGCCATTTCCAAAGACCTGAAGTGGGAGACCAACATCAACTCCGTCCTCAAAAAGGCTCAGCAGAGGATGTTCTTTCTGCGGCAGTTGAGGAAATATGGTTGAGCCAGTTTTACACCACAGTCCTTGAATCTGTCCTGTGTACATCCATCATGGTCTGGTTCAGAGCAGCAACAAAACAGGATAGGAACAGACTGCATTGAACAGTAAGGACAATGGAAAAAAAGTCATTGATGCTCCCCTGCCTACTCTGCAGGGCTTGTACCCCTCTAGAGCCCAGAAATGGGTGGGCAGAATCAGCAAAGACCCCCCCCACACCCAGGACACAGTCTGTTTGAACTCCTACCCTCTAGCAAGCGCTACAGAGTAATGTGCACCAAAACCAGCAGACACAGGAGCCGTTTTTTTTTCTTCTTCTTTTTTTCCCCACAGGCCATCTCTCTTATGAACGCTTAACAGCATGGTGCAATAATGGACACTTATTATGGAAACATGACACTTTGTAAATACCCCCTCTGGTCAAGATGTCTCACTTATGATGTGCAACTGCCTCTTTGAAGCCAGATGTGCAATACAAATGTACAACTGTAAATACACATACAACTGCTTTATACTTGTTACAAATTATTATTGTTATAATTATAACATCAGTATATAATATATCATATGATATATAATAGATAAATATATAGTATATATTTACGGGCTCTTTAGTCGACTGGTTAATGTAGTCGCCCGTGGTGTGGGAGATTGGGTTCCCATCCCGGCTGCGGTGGTTCCTTGCTGCCTCCCAAATTCACTACAATATATATTTTCATCCGAGGATACTTGACCTGATGATCATGATAATGATATATTTTTAGAATATGATATAATCTAAGCACAAGTTATAGATTATTCAGCCATAACACAATTCTGTAGAAAACTGTCAGAAAGTTGAATCAGTTCATCTGGACACAACGTTTATTGGGAGAAATGTTTCATCGCTCATCTAAATGACTTCATCGGTCTCAACTGACTACAGGTATACCCAACCTTATAAACAGCCCAGTTGCATAACGACCGAACCAATGATTGGTTTCATATGCCAGTTGCCGCTGTCTCCAAACCATGTAACATAGCTATTCTTACAACCATTTTGTAAACCTTTCCTTTAATTCCTAGTGGTACCCCTCTGTCGCAAAGCACTCCTGACACTCTTCTCCACCCAAGGTTTTTCCCGCATAGAGGAATTTTTGGCACCCCCCAAACACGTTTTAGCCAGCGCCAAAGGAAAATCACTAGCGCCAAAAAGATAAGAATTGAGAATAAAAATAACAATTCAAATCCTCTCAAAAAGTGTTTAATAGCTTGTTTCAAGTTCAGCCCATTCAGCCCCTCTTTCTTGCAATTTCCGTGGTTTGGACCAATAGTAATCGAGTTGATAGACAGGTTATCAGTATCTGAAACATTTTGGCTTCATATCTATGGGTCCATTTCGTGTCATGTCGGAGATTTCCCGCGATTGCGAAGAGCGAACTCAGAGTGATGGCGGTGCGTGAGCTCGGTGACAGCGAAGCTTATTGAAGCAGGCAGCCGGCACATAGACAGCGGAACTTTTCTGAAGACAGCCTTCGAGTCAGATCACCTGAGAGGTAAGTTTCCAGTGAAATTGAGCTTATTTTCTATGTATTGATTTGAGTATGTGTATAGCTACATATTTTATTCCAGATTGCCGGTCATTGACTGTGTAGTAGAGTTATGATAGACCAAAATCACCCCCACCAGACGCTCGTTGTCTCAACAGGTGCGCATTAATTAAATTTAGCTTGATTTTTTTTTGTTTTGTTTTTTTGTGGCGCAGTGGTTAGCACGGTCGTCTCTCAATAAGAAGGTCCTGGGTTCGAGCCCCGGGGTAGTCCAACCTTGGGGCTTGTCCCGGGTCGTCCTGTGTGGAGTTTGCATTTTCTCCCTGTGTCTGCATGGGTTTCCTCCGGGGGCTTCGGTTTCTTTCCACAGTCCAAATACATGTAGGTCAGGTGTATTGTCCATACTAAATTGCCCCTAGGTATGAGTGTGTGTGTGTGTCGGCCCTGTGTGACAGTCTGGCGGCCTCTCCAGGGTGTCTCCCCACCTGCCGCCCAATGACTGCTGGGATAACCTCCAGCATCCCCGCGACCCTGAGAGCAGGATAAGCGGTTCGGAAAATGAATGGAATGAATGGATTGTTTTCAATTTATAAATATCATGAGTAACGTTAGGCTATAAAATATGTATGATGTATAACCATCCCGTTCTTAATAATAAGAATTTGCGTATTATTGTATTGTCTGTATTGTTGTTGCGGAGAAAAGAGAAGGGGTTATTGAAAAACGATTGAGAGGAGGGAGAAAAACACGTTTTATGGTAAACTGTTGTAAAAGACTGAATAGTTTGTATTTGGGCGGCCTGCTGTATCTACATTAGTCTTAGAGTTGAATGTTTTATATTCCTTACAGTAATACACCGTAAATGTTAGCTAGCTAGTTTCTTTTCGAGTTAACAGCTGTTCACGTTAGCTACAGTCAGCTATGTTGCATCGATACCTGCTGCAAACTAACGTTGCATTAGCTAGCTATCGAAAGACCGTGGCGGGCGGCCAAGAAGACTCTGGTCGTACTGTACTTGTGTTTGCCCACCCCCCTTTATTTTATTTATTTATAACCAAGAGATAACGTTGCTGTATTATTTTCTCCACCACCCCCTGTCATCCATTCAACTGTGCTGATTAACCCTGGTCAACTCAGCCAGCTAGCTAGCTCCCTCAACCCCACTCACCTCACCCTCACTCCCTCCATTCAATTTTCAACAGGTGAAAACACCACTGAGGAACCAGCTCAAGGATGACCACCTTGATGTGTGCTGCAGGGTGGTGATTGACGGCCCAAAAGCAGATGACATCGACTACCATGGCCTTGTCAGATCCTTTTATTTCGTCAATAAAAAGAGGAGGGTGAAGTGCGCTGAAGCAGGCTGTGACCTCTGCAATTGACTACCTCCCCTCTCCCAACCCCACACCCCTGTCCCTCAACCCCACTCGCCTCACCCTCTCTCCCTCAACCCCACTCCCCTCTCCCTCAACCCCACTCCCCTCTAGCTCAACCCCACTCCCGTCTCCCTCAACCCCACTCCTCTCCCTTAACCCCATGCCCCTCAACCCAAATCCCACTCCCCTCTCCCCCTTACAATGCTGTAATAAAATGAATTTTTTAACGAGTTTGTTAATTGGAGTTTCATTTACTCAAGCATAATAGACATTTTTGTTTATCAATTTTTGTTTGACAAATGGTCAGAAATAACAGGAAAATGCATAGATTTCTATCAAATAAGGCAACACAGACTCATTGACTTTACTGTTGCGCATAGTCGCGATGCGGACCGATCATGCTTACTGTCATGCGTAGTCACCCCCCAAAGGCCCCTTCTGAGCCAGGAAAAACCCTGCCACCCTGCCTGCACTCTCTTTACCTCTCTTCTGCACTCCCTGTTACTTTGTACAGTTGACCCTAAGTATTTAAACTGATACGCTTTCGTCAGCTGTACGCCTTGCACCCTTATCATTCCACTGTCCTCCCTCTCATTCATGCATAGGTATTCCATCTTGCTCCTACTGACTTTCATTCCTCTTCTCTCCAGTGCATACCTCCACCTCTCCAGGCTCTCCTCAACCTGCAACCTACTCTTGCTACAGATCACAATGTCATCCGCAAACATATTCCACGGAAACGCCTGCCTGATCTCGTCCGTCAACCTGTCCATCACCATTGCAATCAAGAAAGGGCTCAGAGCTGATCCTTGATGTAATCCCATCTCCACCTTGAACCCATCTGTCATTCCAACTGCACGCCTCACCACTGTCACACTTTCCTCATACATATCCTGCGCCACTCCTACATACTTCTCTGCAACTCCCAACTCCCTCATACAATACCACACCTCCTCTCTCGGCACCCTGTCGTATGCTTTCTCTAAATCCACAAAGACACAATGTAACTCCTTCTGGTCTCTCTGTACTTCTCCATCAACATTCTCAAAGCAAACATCACATCTGTGGTGCTCTTTCGTGGCATGAAACCATACTGCTGCTCGCTGATCATCACCTCTCCTCTTAACCTAGCTTCTGTTACTCTTTCCCATATCTTCATGCTGTGGCTGATCAGCTTTATACCTCTGTGGTTGCTACAGTTCTGCACATCGCCCTTGTTCTTGAAAATCGGTACCAGTATACTTCTCCACTCCTCAGGCATCCTGTCACCTCCTAAGATTGTGTTAAACAATCTTGTTAAAAACCCCACTGCCATCTCTCCTAAACATCTCCATGCCTCCATACGTATGTCATCTGGACCAACTGCCTTTCCACTCTTCATCCTCTTCATAGCTGCCCTCACTTCCTCCTTGCTAATCCACCGCACTTCCTGATTCATCATCCAACCTTCTCTCTCTCATTTTCTTCATTCATCAGCCCCTCAAAGTACTTCTTCCACCTTCTCAACACACTCTCCTCAACACCTACTAACATATGCAATGCATTAATATCTCAATTGGGTATTTATCTTGACACAATGTAGAGTTCAAAAACCGGCGGTCATTAGGTAAGAGTGACATCCTGGTCCTTCTAGTGTTAATAACACATGATCTCGTGAAATGGGGAGTGTCTCGAACTGTGAAGGCCGAATAGAACGATTCGGAATTTGATCCAGTATCATCCCACCCCTAGATTAGCACACATGGCCATTGCATTTCTAGTTAATGGTCACAGCAATTTGCATATGAAACCGATGGTTGGTTCGGTTATTATGCAACTGTGCTGTTTATAAGGTCGGGAGATACCTGAAGTCAGTGGAGACTGACGAAGTCATTTAGATGAGTGATGAATCGTTTCTCCCAATAAACATTGTGTCCAGATGAACTGATTCACCTTTCTGGGATTTCCTTGCCTGGGGTTTTGAGCATGCATCAAGACAAAACCTTGTATAGTTGTGACATACCTGTTGTGCTTAAATACTTACCTCCAGTATTCTATTTATTATTGCATTTTTATTTTTTGTGGGTGATATATGTTATATGTGGTATATGATAAATACTAGAAGCTGCTGTAAACCGGAGTCAAACTCCTCGATTCTGATTCTAATAGCGATAGATGTTGTTAAATTTAACTTGTTTCCTCTTACACTAGGTCATCCAGGCTTGTGGGGGCACTGTTGACTCCACCCTCAACAACCGCTGCACACACCTTCTCTGTGAGAGTCAGGTCAGCAGCATGTATGTCCAGGTAGGCGGCAGCAGTATGCTCTGTGTGGCGATAACCAACAATTTTAAGTCAGTGCTATCAATAGCCTTACTTAGGGGTGGGTGATATCTGTATTCACCATATGCCATTTTATTTCACAGAAATGGTATATACATCACCATACATTTCTTTAGAAACTCATGGATGGTTTAGTAGGTAGTTGAAGGGGTGGCACGTATAGCCACATCAACAGCTGTTATGCAACACAGCGTGCAGGTTATATTTTTCTGTTCAGTGTTGGGTTTTCTAAACCTGAACAGAGCCCACACAATGGTAACAGCACACGGTTTCTGCTGTGTTATCTTGTGTTGTTTGGGAGATGTCCTGTTCTGCATTTGCAGCTTTGCACTCCTCCATGTCGCTCTTACATAGAAGTCACACAAAGCAATTCTACCAAAATCACATTAAGTGAATATTTCATAAAGCGGTCCTGTCCACGGATTTGTCG
Organism: Lampris incognitus; assembly: GCF_029633865.1. Lineage (NCBI taxonomy): Eukaryota > Metazoa > Chordata > Actinopteri > Lampriformes > Lampridae > Lampris > Lampris incognitus. The sequence continues at coordinate 4,595,454 of NC_079224.1, read as the reverse complement.
CATATTGCCAGATATACTAAAGGGAAAGGCTATGTTTTGGTCTGGTCTTATTATTCAGATTGCTGCGCACAAGAGGTCAGTACTCAGAAAGCAAACACAACCCAGTTTAATAAACTGTGGTAACTGGTATTCTAGTTATATGCCTACAGATGGTGATATTGGTCTTGTTCTGCATTGCGTCCCAGTTTCCTTCTGCCTAACCTCTGACTGCTTACCAATCACACTGTAAAGTATTGTGAGGTTCAGCATTTCAGTTATCAGATTCACATGACGACGAATGAAATTAGGTGTGTCCCTTTTTTTGTAACTACTTGCCAAATGTCATAGCAAAACAACAGTTTTAACAATATTGTGGTGTAAATAGCACTGGTTTTTGTCTTATAACTTTTTCATAGGGAAATCCAGCTAACACAATAATCCTTACTCGGATCTTTCCTTTGCCAGGCGCTAAGAGAGGGGAAGCGGTGTGTAACAGCCCATTGGCTCAACACTATACTGAAGAAGAAGAAGATGGTTCCCCCTCACAGAACACTACACCTACCCTTTGCCTTCCCCCCTGGAGCCAAACCCTGCTCGCAGCATGTAGGTTTAAAGCATGTCTAGTAGCAGTGTAGAGCAGAGCCTCTTTTGAAAGTTGTCACCTTGCTACTGATGTTCAGGTTAATGCATTCTTTTACATGAGTTTGAAGGCTTTTCACCTAAAATTGACTCAAGGTCTTGATTTACATTTGAAGGTATGTGGCAGTGTCTAAACCTAACTTTGTTAACGTGTATTTATGGATGTGCTCAAAATGTACATGTTAAAATAATCAAATATTGTGTCTCTGATCCCCCCATTTGACTTGGTTTACAAAGCAAGAGCAAACTAGTGGTCAATAGCATTTTTAACTCACATTTTGAAAACTAAATAGATATCAATTTACGTGGATCCTTCCAGTACAGTGTGGGTATCAGTTTGTCGATGTATCTCTTTATTTCTCTCTTTCCTTTTTTCTGCTCTTTCCCCTCTCTTCCTGCCCTCTAGATAATATCGGTGACAGGCTTTGTGGATACGGACAGGGATGACCTGAAGTTGATGGCTTACCTGGCTGGAGCTAGATATACTGGATACCTCTGTCACAGCAACACCGTTCTCATTTGCAAAGAGTAAGAGGGAGGGAGGAAGGAATGAATGGGGTAGTGGTTCGGAAAGGGTGGGGCGTGGATGGTCTGATGGGCAGGGAGATCTGATGTTGATGATGAGTGATGGATAGAGAAATTGGGGGGGTGAGAGCTGGGACTGGGGGAGAGATCTAAAGTTGTTAGCATACCCATTTTTTTTTCTCCTTCTCTGTCTCCCAAAGACCGAGTGGCCTGAAGTATGAAAAGGCGAAGGAGTGGAAGATCCCTTGCGTCAACGCTCAGTGGCTCTGTGATATCCTGCTTGGAAACTTTGAAGCTCTGAGGCAAATTCAGCACAGCCGTTACTCAAATTATAACCACCCTGAACCACTGGTGCCTAACCCACTGCTAGTACACAACCTGCTGGGTAGGTGAGCAGCAGGGCTGCCTTCAGTTTAACTGTAGATGGCCAGTGCATTTACTAATATGATTACTTCTTAACAAAGTCAGTTGCAAGGAATGTGATTGAATGATTTAGTGAGTTTAGCCCAGCCTTTGTGTGTAGGTTGATCTGTACTTGTGTTTGTGTGTGTATGTTTGTAACTGTCTGAACCTTTTTTTTTTTTTAATGTTGTTTGATTTGATTTCCCTTCTAGGCGCTTGGCGAACGCCAGTGAAAGTATCTCCAGAAGCTCTGGCGGTGAGTTGACCAAGTATCCAGTAGGTTCTATCCTTTGCTTAGGATAGCAAGGGCGATGGATACCACGTGTTGCCGTGCCAGTAATAAACTGGCCATACATGCATTCATTTTCTGCAACCGACATATGTTGGTTTATGTTGTGTATAGTCTGCTTTGTTCCTCATTTGTCAGTGTAATTGGTTTTTGCTCATTTTTTGTGTGACATCCCCTTTCAGCTGTCGAACCTTGTAGCATTATTTCTGTCTCTTCCCAACTGCTAGAACACTACTGATGTTTTAATAAGCAGCTCTCTAGTGAGCTAATGGTTCCCGTAGGTAAGTCAGTGGTGTCTGTTGAGAGTGTGGTCAGCCCAAACATGCAGTGACGTGGTAAACGCCTGTATTCACCACACCAGTAGCTTTACATTTGACAAGATTAGCTGAAAATATTTTCTCAAGGATTATTTATCTTCCCAGCACAATGTTCTATCTGCTGTGATGGGATGTTAAAATGAAACTTGTCAATAAATGTCCTGCTTTCACTAGCTATTGTATGTTCAACCACAGTACAGTACAGTACAGTAGGACAACAAAGGTGTCCCTTGATAGAGTTTCTTCATGTCCTAAAAACAGGATGGACATTTCCTTAAAATGGTTGCTTGGTTGCAGTTTAACTTATTTATATATCAATTAATATCTCCAGCTCTTGGGGGGTAAATATCCTTGGTGCATTAATATTTTTTGTTTTGTTTTTTTTTTGGGGGGGGGGGCAATCAGTACTGGAAAAAAGGTATTAATTAACAAAAGGTCTTCAGCGGTCATATTTTCAACTTCATAAAACGTACAGATGGCCATTAGTAGAAGTGTTGCACCTGTGTTGCAAACTTGTTTACACCCTGTGGTGACATTGTAGTAGCAACTTTTAACACAACTGCAAGGCAAATTTATTTGTATAACACATTTCAGCAGCAAGGCAATTCAGAGTGCTTCACATAATGAAGACGACATGTAAAAGCAACACAAAGCAATAAAAATACATTTAAAACAAATAAAAAGAGTACAAGTTACAGGGCAATGTAAGATGATAATTAAAAGCTTCACATTTTATTTAAAAGAGTCCAGCCCCTCTTCAGGAGTTTGGTACCAATCGCATACTATGTGTGGAGGTGAGCCCAACTATATCTAGTTGGTACCACTCCACCTCCCGCACCAGCTCAGGCTCCTTCCCTGCCAGAGAGGTGACATTCCACGTCCCAAGGGCCAATCCGCGATGCCAGAAGTCGGCACGCCCCGGTCCCCACCTTTGCCTGCCGTGCGGCCTGCATTGCGCCCTACCCCAATGTTCAGCCCTGCGTGTGGTGGGTCCATAGGGTGGTGGCTTCATGTTGGGTTTTTTTTCAGGCTGGGCCCGACTGGGCCCCATGGGCCAAGGCCCGGCCATCAGACATTCGCCAGCAAGCTCCCTTCCCAGGTCTGACTCCAGGAGGGGGCCTCGGTTTCCCTTTTCAAAGAAAAGCTAGTCTAGTTCCCAAGGGCAGCAGAACTCGTGTTTCAGTCTCAGAGCCCTGGAGAGACATTCTCTTCTCTTCAAAGAGATGAAATCTCAAAACGTACAAATTGAGGGAGGCGGGGAACAGGAAGTAGAGCTGAGGGCCATTGTGGAACTGTTAATGGTGGTTGTTCTCAAATGCGTTGATCTATTTAGATTGATAAATGTAGGCCTGCGTCACTTAATACTTTTTTCTTTCCTTTTTTTCAAATGGGAACCTTGACCCGTTCTGGTTCTCTCTGCACCTGTCTCTTGGCTGTACCTGTCTGTTGTCTGTGGCATACAGAATGTCCTGCTGCTCCAAAAGCAGAAGCTGTCTGACTCTATCAACCAGCCTCCTAATAAAAAAGCCAGGTCAGTAGATTATCTCAAAATTTATGCAAACACATTTAGATTGTTGAGAAATTTAACATGTCAGTATACATTGGCTTTTTGACACAATTTCACAACAATATGTCTCCCATTTTTAATCTTTACTCTTCATCACACATGTATGAATGAATGTATGTGTATTTATGTATGCAATATGTATGAAGACTTGAAGAAATCCAGTCCCCCAGTAAGAAGCTTCCACCAGAGTCCATACCTAACGCCATCTTGACAGGTTTTGAGCCTATGCAGGTGCAGCAGTACACCAAGGTAAATACACAATCTGTTTTTCTTTTTTTTCCTTTTTTTTCATTTATGCATTTTATGTCTAAGTGTCTTATACAAAGACAGGTGTGACAGTTGGAGATGAGTTTTCCATGTGCTTTTACGCTGTTGTTTGGGCTAATGACATCAATACATTGGGAATATGATATTCCCAAAACATGCATAATTTGGATTTTTTAATTATCTAAAAAAAATAAAATAAAAAATCTCCGTCAAAGGTTGTTTGCTTGAGTTTCCCCGGAGATACCAGAGATATTCATGAATACCAAGAACACAATCTCTTATATTGTATAATCCTCATGTGATTGTTGAGGAATAGGAATCAGGTCTCTACCGTTAACTGTGATAACCACTCAGTAGGGAGATTTTTATTTTAATTAAGTAATTTTGAATCAGCAAATAACATTATACCTGCAAGCCTTTCCCCTTTCTTATGCTGTTGTGCTTATTTCCATTTGCCATACACATGTGTGGGGCATAGCTAGCTGCATGTTGAGTGGCAACTATGAAAATGTGCTGCATCTAGTTTTTTTCTTTTTTTGCTACAGCAGACAACTATAAAGTTGAGAGAAGTGTGGCTTTTCTTAAGAGTCCTTAATGTCAATGGTTATTGTTGTGAGTTGTCCAATCACAACAGGTTTTATATTTTCTCAGCAACAGACGTTTTGCTGTAACAGCCAGAATAAGAATGTGGTGCAGATTCCAGTAAAAGCTGGTCATTAACTAATTCCCATAGATTCCAGTCATTAAATGTCATAAAGAAGCACATTAATTGCCATGTGGAAGCGTCTCTCAAGTATTTGAGAGTTGTAAGTCAGTGTCTTGTTGATGGTGATAGCTACTGCAGCTCACCATCGAAGATAAAATGTGATAGGCTTCTTTGCCCAAAGTTAATGTTGAGGCAGCACAGTTTTTTCTTTAAATTAAAAAAGTAAACAGCCTTACTGTCATTAACATTATGCTACAGACACAACTGACCGTGTCGGCGGGTGGGAAGCCAGATGTTGGTATGTGTCCTGGTCGCTGCACTAGCGCCTCCTCTGGTCAGTCGGGGCACCTGTTTAGGGGGAAGGGGGAACTGGGGGGAATAGCGTGATCCTCCCACGCGCTACATCCCCCTGGTGAAACTCCTCACTGTCAGGTGAAAAGAAGCAGCTGGCAAGTCCATATGTATCGGGGGAAGCATGTGGTAGTCTGCAGCCCTCCCCGGATCAGCAGAGGGGGTGGAACAGCGACTGGGACGGCTTGGAAGTGTGGAGTAATTGGATGGGTACAACTGGGAGAAAAAGAGGGGGGAAAAGCCACCAAAAAATATTACTTGTGATAGTGAAAAAACATTGTGTTCTATAAACCTTATCATGAAAAGGCTCATGAACCTTATCATAACATGTTTCCCAGACCCGTAAGATCGTCATAAATAGTTCCTGTGAGGAGTATTTTTTATAAACATCTACTAAACTCATGCTTCCTTCCCACTCCTTCACCAATCTGCCCCATCCACTCTCAGAGGTTACATGCTTTAGGTGGCGAGGTTGCAGAGAGCACCCAGAAAGCCACCCATTTGGTGGCTAACAAGGTGACAAGGACAGTCAAATTCCTGACAGCCATGTCTGTGGTTAAACACATTGTCACACCCGACTGGCTGGAAGAAAGCTGGAGGAGCCAGAAGTTTGTCGGTAGGTGTGATGTTTGTCCTAAGCAAGAGCATTAATAAGCAGCAGTGTCTAGCCTAATGTGTGAACATATGTGTGTTTGTGTACCAGAGGAGGAGAGTTACATGCTGCGAGATGCGGAGGCAGAGGTGTTGTTCGGCTTCAGTCTAGAAGAGTCACTAAAGAGAGCTCACAATGCACCTCTTTTCAAGGTTGGTGTTTTTTGTGTACAGACTGTTGGCTTGATCCCAAATGAGAGGAAACGTTCTACTGAGGTCTTTTCAGATGTGTGTGTCACATGATATCTTCCACTCTTCCATTTCATGAAATTGTACTCGCACAATGGCACAATGGCAGACTGGGGTGGTGGTTCCCATATTCATAAAGGGGGACCGGAGGGTGTGCTCCAATTATTGGGGCATCACACTGCTCAGCCTCCCTGGGAAAGTCTACTCTAGGGTGCTGGAAAGGAGGCTCCGACCGATTGTCGAACCTGAGATCCAGGAGGAACAATGCGGATTCCGTCCTAGCTGTGGAACAACGGACCAACTCTTTACCCTTGCGGAAGTGCTGAGGGAGGCATGGGAGTTTGACCAGCCAGTCTACATGTGTTTTGTGGACTTGGAGAAGGCTTACGACCGTGTACCCCAGGGCACTCTGTGGGGGGTACTGCGGGAGTATGGGGTACCGGGGCAGTTGCTACAAGCCATCCAGTCCTTGTATAACAAAAGTGAGAGCTGTGTCCACATTCTTGGCACAAAGTCAAACACGTTTTCGGTGGGTGTCGGATTCCGCCAAGGTTGTCCCTTGTCTCTGATTCATGATATTCATGGACAGGATCTCAAGGCGCAGCCAAGGCGAGGAGTGTGTCCGTTTTGGGAACCTCAGATTGCATCTCTGCTCTTCGCAGATGATGTGGTTTTGTTGGCTTCATCAGAACGCGACCTCCGGCACACACTGGGCCAGTTTGCAACTGAGTGTGAATTGGTTGGGATGAGAGTCAGCACCTCCAAGTCTGAGGCCATTGTTCTCTACCGGAAAATGGTGGATTGCTCCCTACAGGTTGGGGATGAGTTGTTGCCTCAAGTGAAGGAGTTCAAGTATCTCGGGGTCTTGTTCACGAGTGAGGGTAGGATGGAGCGGGAGATTGACAGGCGGATTGGTGCAGCATCAGCAGTAATGCGGACGTTGTACTGGATCGTTGTGGTGAAGAGGGAGCTGAGCCAGAAGGCAAAGCTCTCAATTTACCAGTCAATCTTCGTTCCAACCCTCACTTATGGTCATGAGCTTTGGGTAGTGACTGAAAGGGTGAGATCGCAGATACAAGTGGCTGAAATGAGTTTCCTCCGTAGGGTGTCTGGGCTCAGCCTTAGAGATAGGGTGAGGAGCTCGGACATCCGGAGGGAGCTCAGAGTAGAGCTGCTGCTCCTTCCTGTCGAAAGGAGCCAGTTAAGAATGGTTCAGGCATCTGATGAGGATGCCTCCTGGGCGCCTTCCTTTGGAGGTTTACCGGGCACGGCCAACTGGGAGGAGACCCTGGGGTAGACCCAGAACACGCTGGAGGGACTACATGTCCAATCTGGCCTGAGAACGCCTTGGGATACCCCAGGAGGAGCTGGAGGGCGTTGCTGGGGAGAGGGACGTCTGGAGTGCCCTACTTAGCTTGCTGCCACCGCGACCCGACCCTGGAAAAGTGGCTGAAGATGAGATGAGATTAGACAATGGCACAATATGCTAGTAAACTGGATGCTGTTGGTTGAAACGTGGCCGCTCAAAACGTTCACATTTAGATATGAAAACTTCTCAGGAAATTGGACATGATCGTTCTGTTCCACTCAGTTTACCTCTAATGCTTCTCTCTTTGCATCTTAAAATGTTCTCTCTTCACTGTCTCGCCATCTTTCCCTCTGTCTCATCTACCTGCTCCTCTTCACATTGTTTCTTGATGTGTGTGCAGGGGAAGTATTTCTACATCACTCCAGGGATCTGCCCTAGTCTCAGCACCATGAAGGCCATCCTGGAAAGTGCAGGAGGAAAGCTACTGCCCAAGCAACCCTCCTACAAAAAAATCATAGAGTACAAACAGAACAAGGTCAGGCAAAAGACAAGGGAAAAATATAACTGAAATGCTAGCTTTACTTACCTTTTACCTCCAGCCCTTTTTAGTTTTCTTCTAATAGTCCAGCACAGTTAGTATGCTACACAAGCTATTTTTGTACCTTCTCAAAGTCTGGAGTTGCTAAATTGGTTGTATCGTTGAGGTGAAACTATTAGTAGTATTGTGTGGCAGTACTAAGTCAATCAGAGCTTCTTTTTTGGAAAAGTATTTGATTGTTTATAAATGAAAACAAAAAAAACAAAACAAAAAAAAACTGATTCTATTACAGAACCTTCCAGAGATTATCATAATTTCCTGTGACAATGACCTGCACCTCTGTAGAGAGTACTTCCTCAAGAATATTGGTAAAATGCACACACACACACACACACTTGCACACGTACACACACTTGCACACGTACACACACTGTTGTTTCTCTGTGATTTAGATGATATTCTAAATTTAGACTCTAACCTTAGCATTAATCATCACAATTACATGCTAAATATTAACACTTAACCTAGTTTCAGTCTAATCTTCATTTTAATCTAAACCCTAAACCCAAATCCTAACCTTAAAATGGACCCTCACAAATATTGCAGAACAAGAATAGTCGCGTGCTCTCTCGCTGTCTCTGTCTCTCTCTGTCTCTGTCTCTCATTCTGTCTCTCCCTCCCTCTGTCTCTCTCTCACTCTCTCTGTCTCTGTGTGTCTCTCTCTCTCTGTCTCTGTGTCTCTCTCTCTCTCTGTCTCTGTCTCTCTGACTCTCTTTCTCTGTGTCTCTGTCTCTCCCTCCCTCTTTCTCTGTCTCTCTCTCGCTCTCTCTGTCTCTTGCTTGCTCTCTGTCTCTCCCTCCCTCTCTCTCTGTCTCTCACATGCAAACACATACAGAGGATGGGCAAACTTAACCAATCATATCCAAAGTCCCTTTAAATGTACAAGATGTTTAATTGAATTCCTTAAGAGAGAGGGAGGGGACCCTTTGTCATCAGACTAGATTATTCCTTCCATTGACGATGATGCCATACAAAGTGCAGTTCTGATGAAGGCCTGTAGTAGTAGGCCGAAATGTTAGCATGTTTTTCTGGCTAAAATAAATTGGTGGAAATGAGGCCCTGTCCCTGTCCTTTTTTAAATTGGTGAGTGCTACCCTATATCCTTTGATGGGGTTTTTGAAGTATATGTTTTTTGGGTTTAGCACCACAGTAAGAGTTTCTTTTTGGGAAGGCACATCCAACTCCTCCATTACTTCCCCAGTGTAATTTTCTTGTTTTATTAGTTTTATTGTTATTGTTTTCTTTTTTGTTTATGATATCGTTGTTCTGTGTGATGTTGCTTCTTTTGAAAAGCAATAAAAAGTGAATTACAGATAAGGCTATGTGAAAGGATAATGATATCTCATATTAACGACCTCCTATGTTAAAGCCAATTACACAATATGTTTTTTGACCGAGATTTGACTTCACAACGAAGGCTGTGTAAACTGAAGCTTCCCCACCCAGTCTCACATTCCCACATGCAGTTTGAAGTGGCAGCAGTAGGGCAGTTTGAAGTGGCAGCAGAAGGGCACTTGCATCTGATCTCTGCCAGAACAGACTCTCAGCGTTCATCTTTGAATAAACATTATACTGTTCTGAAGTGTAAACACACGCTGCTGGCAGGTGCTGTATACAGGGCTGGCCTCCTAAATTGAGGGCCATAATCTGAGATCAATTCTTACAGCTGTTGTCCCTCGTTTTGTCAAGTTAGGATTTAATTGTTTTCGTGGGAGGCTTCAGCTTCCATGTTGACAGTCTGGCTGACTTTAAAGTAGTGGATTTCAGCGATGCCTCATGCCCCATGGATTTTACAAGGAATGTCAGAGGACCCACAAATAACCATGGACACTCTTTGGATCTTGTCATAATGGACTGTCAGTAGAAATAGCATCCATTACTGGCATTGCTGCTGCTGGTCATCATTTCACTGTGAAGACATGCAGTGACTTGTTTGATACTGAACATGATGTAAAGAAATGTTGCTGTGACTGAGCATCAGTGGAACATTTATTGCATTGATAAACAGTCAGACAACTCCGTCACCAGTCGTCATGCTGACAGCTTCTGTACAAAAACTGTTATTGATTTTGCTGCCTCATATACAGTAAAAAAGAAAAACGGAATTCCCAGGAACAATGAAGACACAGCAGGGTTGAGGAGGATGTACATGGAGGAAAGCTGAACTGCAAAGTCATTAAGATGATTTTAAAGGCAGCCTCTCAATATAAAGTCAGCAGAAAAAAATTGCAAGAACATACCTCTCAAATATTATTACAAACAAATATGACAGTCCTCAAACATCTCCAACCACTGATCATCTGATAAAGCTGATAAGCATCTAATAAGCTGTCTCTCGTGGCTGTTGCTGAAGTACTCTACACATGCATGTAGTGAAACTAGCATCAGGAGTGCTGTGTCCACTTCAGTAAACTCTCACTAAGTCACGGATTATCACCACACAATACTTATATACTCTTTAGGAAGTGCATATAAATGTAATGATGATGATGATGATGATACTGGACTCAGTCATTTTAGGAACTATGGGGCAAGTTCCATGTTTTTGTTTCTCAGCAGGATTCTGCCCTACATGTAGTTGATCAATCCAACAATAAGAGCATGTATGACAAGTTTCAACCTGGAGGTTGTGCTGTGCACATTAATTTATGCACATTTTCCACAGGTCATAAAATGTTCTTCTCGACTTGGTTGATGTGTATTTCTTTTGTATAAAGCTTACAACCTGTGTTTTGTTGAGGCTGGAGGAATGTTGTTTAATTCTATGATAATTCTCCAGCCTGTAATTTTGTGATGTTTAGTCACTCATTATTATTATTATTGTTATTATTGTTGTTGTTATTGTTATTGTTGTTATTATTATTACATTGTTAAATAATAAGAATAATTATTGTTGTCGTTGTTATTGTTATTATTTGTTATTGGTAGTACATTGTTAAACAACAATAATTATTGTTATTATTGTTGTTGTTATTATTGCTATTATTATTACATTAAGTAATAATTATTGTTATTATTACTTTCTTAATTAATAATAATAGTAATTATTATTATTGTTATTATTGTTACTATTATTGTTATTATTATTACATTGTTAAATGATAATAATTGTTATTATTATTGTTAGAATTATTATTGTTATTACGTTGTTAAATAATAATTATTGTTATTATATTTATTATTGTTGTTATTATTATTATTACGTTGTTAAATAATAATAATTGTTGTTATTATTATTTAACAACGTAACTTTTGGCCGTGTCAGCTGAACTTGGACATGGAGCTGTTGTGGATTAAAGCTGGTCTGTTGAGCCAGAAAGGCTTTAGTCCACACATGACATTTGTCATCTTCAGAACTCCTTGTTGCTTCATTGGGATTTAAAAATGCATCAACGTTTTGAGTGTTAAACCTCTTAAAGCTGATGCATATTTTTAATCATAATTCAGTTTATGGCTTGCTGGCGTTGCTGCCTTCACAACTGTGATTTAGAGTAGAAATGTGAACAAACAGGAAAAGTACTCATGATGGGCGTTAAAACTAAGGTGTTAAATCAGACTTCAGGGTAGCGTGATAACGTGAGCAGTAAGAAGCTCAGTGACATTACAGTTTAAGTGGACTTAAACTACAGAAGGCCGACGTTATAGAGAATACAAAATCCATATAAGTGATCATTAAAATATGATGGCAGTACACAAGAAGAAATATGTGATGTAAAGAAATATTACAGAGTACAATATACACATGTAATTTAAAGTGACTACATGATGAAATAATGATGAGTGAAGAGTAGTTAAGTTGTTACATAATTTAAATAAAAATACTGCTTTATAACATGATGGTTCATGCCTACATATGCAGTATTCTACATATGCAGTATTCTACATGTGCAGTATTCACAGGAAGATGAGTGGATGTTCTGTGATGATTAATTTTTTGAATTCTTTCTCTTTTCCAGATGTGCACAATGCAGAGTTCATCCTGACAGGAGTTCTGACCCAGAAGCTGGATTTTGACTCATATCCTTCATGTTGTGATTCCACATGACAGTCATCAGGAGTGTGATTTATTTATTTATGGCTCGTTATGAAAACATATTTTAACATCAGCAGCATTTGCTGTCTGTATAGCAGCGGGCTGCTCTTCATCTTGAAGGTCCTCTGGATCTACTTATTTAGAAAGCAGATAAGGCTTTTCATCACACACTGTCTGTGCATGCAGTCACCAAAAATGAAGGTCCTTTTTCTACAGACAGAAATTTAAAAAAATCATTTGAGCTGTTTACATGAATTTTGTAGGGAGGAAAAATACTTGCGTCCATATTGCAGTTTAAACACGACAACACAAAGGATAAACAACGCTGTTTAATGAGAAACGCCTCCACTGTAGCATCACCGTGCACCTGTGTCTGTGATATAACTTCCTCTGCAGCATCACCATGCGCCTGTGTCTGTGATATAACTTCCTCTGTAGCATCACCGTGCACCTGTCTGTGATATAACTTCCTCTGTAGCGTCACCGTGCACCTGTCTCTGATATAACTTCATCTGTGGCGTCACCGTGCACCTGTGTCTGTGATATAACTTCATCTGTAGCATCACCGTGCACCGGTGTCTGTGATATAACTTCCTCCGCAGCATCACCATGCGCCTGTCTGTGATATAACTTCCTCTGTAGCATCACCGTGCACCTGTCTGTGATATAACTTCCTCTGTAGCGTCACCGTGCACCTGTCTCTGATATAACTTCGTCTGTAGCATCACCGTGCACCGGTGTCTGTGATATAACTTCCTCTGTAGCGTCACCGTGCACCTGTGTCTGTGGTATAACTTCCTCTGTAGCGTCGCTATGGACCTGTGTCTGTGATATAACTCCCTCTGTAGCGTCGCCATGCATCTTTCTGTGATATAACGCCCTCTGCAGCATCGCCGTGTATCTGTGTCTGTGATATAACTTCCTCTGTAGCGTCACCGTGCACCTGTGTCTGTGGTATAACTTCCTCTGTAGCGTCGCTATGGACCTGTGTCTGTGATATAACTCCCTCTGTAGCGTCGCCATGCATCTTTCTGTGATATAACTTCCTCTGCAGCATCGCCGTGTGTCTGTGATATAACTTCCTCTGTAACATCGCCGTGTATCTGTGTCTGTGATATAACTTCCTCTGCAGCGTCGCCGTGCACCTGTGTCTGTGATATAACTTCGTCTGTAGCGTCACCGTGCACCTGTCGTCACCGTGCACCTGTGTCTGTGATATAACTTCCTCTGCAGCGTCGCTGTGCACCTGTCTGTAGTATAACTTCCTCTGTAGCGTCGCCGTGCACCTGTCTGTGATATAACTTCCTCCATAGCGTCGCTGTGCACCTGTGTCTGTGATATAACTTCCTCTGTAGCGTCGCCATGCACCTGTATGTGATATAACTTCCTCCATAGCGTCGCCGTGCACCTGTGTCTGTGATATAACTTCCTCTGTAGCGTCGCCGTGCACCTGTCTGTGATATAACTTCCTCTGTAGCGTCACCGTGCACCTGTCTGTGATATAACTTCCTCTGTAGCGTCACCGTGCACCTGTCTGTGATATAACTTCCTCTGTAGCGTCGCCGTGCACCTGTCTGTGATATAACTTCCTCTGCAGCGTCGCCATGCACCTGTGTCTGTGATATAACTTCCTCTGTAGCGTCACCGTGCACCTGTCTGTGATATAACTTCCTCTGTAGCGTCGCTGTGCACCTGTGTCTGTAGTATAACTTCCTCTGTAGCGTCACCGTGCACCTGTCGTCACCGTGCACCTGTGTCTGTGATATAACTTTCTCTGTAGCGTCACCGTGCACCTGTCGTCACCGTGCACCTGTGTCTGTGATATAACTTTCTCTGTAGCGTCGCCGTGCACCTGTCTGTGATATAACTTTCTCTGTAGCGTCGCTGTGCACCTGTGTCTGATATAACTTCGTCTGTAGCGTCACCGTGCACCTGTCATCACCATGCACCTGTGTCTGTGATATAACTTCCTCTGCAGCGTCGCTGTGCACCTGTGTCTGTAGTATAACTTCCTCTGTAGCGTCGCCGTGCACCTGTCTGTGATTTAACTTCCTCCATAGCGTCGCTGTGCACCTGTCTGTGATATAACTTCCTCTGTAGCGTCACCGTGCACCTGTCTGTGATATAACTTCCTCTGTAGCGTCGCCGTGCACCTGTCTGTGATATAACTTCCTCTGTAGCGTCGCCGTGCACCTGTCTGTGATATAACTTCCTCTGCAGCGTCGCTGTGCACCTGTGTCTGTAGTATAACTTCCTCTGTAGCGTCACCGTGCACCTGTCGTCACCGTGCACCTGTGTCTGTGATATAACTTTCTCTGTAGCGTCGCCGTGCACCTGTCTGTGATATAACTTTCTCTGTAGCGTCGCTGTGCACCTGTGTCTGATATAACTTCGTCTGTAGCGTCACCGTGCACCTGTCGTCACCATGCACCTGTGTCTGTGATATAACTTCCTCTGCAGCGTCGCTGTGCACCTGTGTCTGTAGTATAACTTCCTCTGTAGCGTCGCCGTGCACCTGTCTGTGATTTAACTTCCTCCATAGCGTCGCTGTGCACCTGTGTCTGTGATATAACTTCCTCTGTAGCGTCGCCATGCACCTGTGTCTGTGATATAACTTCCTCTGTAGCGTCGCCGTGCACCTGTGTCTGTGATATAACTTCCTCTGTAGCGTCGCCATGCACCTGTGTCTGTGATATAACTTCCTCTGTAGCGTCGCCATGCACCTGTGTCTGTGATATAACTTCCTCTGTAGCGTCGCCATGCACCTGTGTCTGTGATATAACTTCCTCTGTAGCGTCGCCATGCACCTGTGTCTGTGATATAACTTCCTCTGTAGCGTCGCCGTGCACCTGTGTCTGTGGTATAACTTCCTCTGTAGCGTCGCCATGCACCTGTGTCTGTGATATAACTTCCTCCATAGCGTCGCTGTGCACCTGTGTCTGTGATATAACTTCCTCCATAGCGTCGCTGTGCACCTGTGTCTGTGATATAACTTCCTCTGTAGCGTCGCCATGCACCTGTGTCTGTGATATAACTTCCTCTGTAGCGTCGCCGTGCACCTGTGTCTGTGATATAACTTCCTCTGTAGCGTCGCCATGCACCTGTGTCTGTGATATAACTTCCTCTGTAGCGTCGCCATGCACCTGTGTCTGTGATATAACTTCCTCCATAGCGTCGCTGTGCACCTGTCTGTGATATAACTTCCTCTGTAGCGTCGCCGTGCACCTGTGTCTGTGATATAACTTCCTCTGTAGCGTCGCCGTGCACCTGTGTCTGTGATATAACTTCCTCTGTAGCGTCGCCGTGCACCTGTGTCTGTGATATAACTTCCTCTGTAGCGTCGCCGTGCACCTGTATCTGTGATATAACTTGCTCACCTGTGTCTTTGGTATAACTTCACTACCAGCTCTCTGGTGTCATTTCAGCCAAAATACGGAGCATGGGGACAGTTTCTTATTTTTTACGGTTTTATATTTTTTTCTTTCAATCTACTACTACTACTACTACTATTACTACAACTACTACTATTACTAATACTACTACTACTGCTGTTAACTACTACTACTACTATTACTACTACTACTACTTTCGGCTGCTCCTGTTAGGGGTCGCTACAGCGGACCATCAATTTCCATCTCTTCCTGTCTTCTTTCAGTCTGCTGCATACCTGTTTTAATGTGAACAATAAAGAACACCAGATGAGTGTCACCCATCAGAATCAGAGCCAGAACCAGAATACTTTATTCGTCCCGGGAAATTGGGTTCTATTACAGATGCTCACACTCTAGTAAGAAAAAACAATATAACAAGAAAATAGAAACAAATAGAACTAGAAGATAAAATAAGAAATGAAATAAAACAAAATATATCATCAAGCATGGTGCACATAACACCCTGTCTATACTGCAAACCGCAGCACACAACAACAGCACAAACACAACCCGACAGTGAGCATTACCTCCGAGTGTCTGACTGTCTGAGGGGGCAGTTTTAAAGTATGATGGCCACAAGGAGGAATGACCTCCTGTGACGCTCTGGATTTCAGGCTGCCACAATGAGAGAATAGGCTTTAAATAACTCCACTAATGAGGGTCGTTCCATGTTTTAATCAACTTAGACCTGATTCAGACCTGGTAGTTAAACTGTTTACATGGTGACGCCTTATTCAATTCACCTTCCTCAGGCTCACACTACTGTGTTATGCTGCCGTGTGTGTAGCTGTAGTCATCATGGCAGGCCGTGTGTGTAGCTGTAGTCATCATGACAGGCCGTGTGTGTAGATGTAGTCATCATGACAGGCCGTGTGTGTTGCTGTAGTCATCATGACAGGCCGTGTGTGTAGCTGTAGTCATCATGACAGGCCGTATGTGTAGCTGTAGTCATCATGACAGGCCGTGTGTGTTGCTGTAGTCATCATGACAGGCTGTGTGTGTAGATGTAGTCTTCTGTCAGTGCTGGTTTCTTCGTGTGAGTTGTGTGTCCAGTCTTCTGTCGGTGCTGGTTTCTTCGTGTGAGTTGTGTGTCCAGTCTTCTGTCAGTGTAGGTTTCTTCGTGTGAGGTGTGTGTCCAGTCTTCTGTCAGTGCTGGTTTCTTCGTGTGAGGTGTGTGTCCAGTCTTCTGTCAGTGTTGGTTTCTTCGTGTGAGGTGTGTGTCCAGTCTTCTGTCAGTGCTGGTTTCTTCGTGTGAGTTGTGTGTCCAGTCTTCTGTCAGTGTTGGTTTCTTCGTGTGAGGTGTGTGTCCAGTCTTCTGTCAGTGCTGGTTTCTTCGTGTGAGTTGTGTGTCCAGTCTTCTGTCAGTGTTGGTTTCTTCGTGTGAGGTGTGTGTCCAGTCTTCTGTCAGTGTTGGTTTCTTTGTGTGAGGTGTGTGTCCAGTCTTCTGTCAGTGCTGGTTTCTTTGTGTGAGGTGTGTGTCCAGTCTTCTGTCAGTGTTGGTTTCTTCGTGTGAGGTGTGTGTCCAGTCTTCTGTCAGTGTTGGTTTCTTCGTGTGAGTTGTGTGTCCAGTCTTCTGTCAGTGTTGGTTTCTTCGTGTGAGTTGTGTGTCCAGTCTTCTGTCAGTGCTGGTTTCTTCGTGTGAGGTGTGTGTCCAGTCTTCTGTCAGTGCTGGTTTCTTCGTGTGAGGTGTGTGTCCAGTCTTCTGTCAGTGCTGGTTTCTTCGTGTGAGTTGTGTGTCCAGTCTTCTGTCAGTGTTGGTTTCTTCGTGTGAGTTGTGTGTCCAGTCTTCTGTCAGTGCTGGTTTCTTCGTGTGCTTTGTGTGTCCAGTCTTCTGTCAGTGCTGGTTTCTTCGTGTGAGTTGTGTGTCCAGTCTTCTGTCAGTGCTGGTTTCTTCGTGTGTGGTGTGTGTCCAGTCTTCTGTCAGTGCTGGTTTCTTCGTGTGAGTTGTGTGTCCAGTCTTCTGTCAGTGCTGGTTTCTTCGTGTGAGGTGTGTGTCCAGTCTTCTGTCAGTGTTGGTTTCTTCGTGTGAGTTGTGTGTCCAGTCTTCTGTCAGTGCTGGTTTCTTCATGTGAGGTGTGTGTCCAGTCTTCTGTCAGTGCTGGTTTCTTTGTGTGAGGTGTGTGTCCAGTCTTCTGTCAGTGCTGGTTTCTTCGTGTGAGGTGTGTGTCCAGTCTTCTGTCAGTGCTGGTTTCTTCGTGTGAGGTGTGTGTCCAGTCTTCTGTCAGTGTTGGTTTCTTCGTGTGAGTTGTGTGTCCAGTCTTCTGTCAGTGCTGGTTTCTTCGTGTGAGGTGTGTGTCCAGTCTTCTGTCAGTGCTGGTTTCTTCGTGTGAGTTGTGTGTCCAGTCTTCTGTCAGTGCTGGTTTCTTCGTGTGTGGTGTGTGTCCAGTCTTCTGTCAGTGTTGGTTTCTTCGTGTGAGGTGTGTGTCCAGTCTTCTGTCAGTGCTGGTTTCTTCGTGTGCTTTCTGTGTGTCCAGTCTTCTGTCAGTGTTGGTTTCTTCGTGTGAGTTGTGTGTCCAGTCTTCTGTCAGTGCTGGTTTCTTCGTGTGAGGTGTGTGTCCAGTCTTCTGTCAGTGCTGGTTTCTTCGTGTGAGTTGTGTGTCCAGTCTTCTGTCAGTGCTGGTTTCTTCGTGTGAGGTGTGTGTCCAGTCTTCTGTCAGTGCTGGTTTCTTCGTGTGTGGTGTGTGTCCAGTCTTCTGTCAGTGTTGGTTTCTTCGTGTGAGTTGTGTGTCCAGTCTTCTGTCAGTGCTGGTTTCTTCGTGTGAGTTGTGTGTCCAGTCTTCTGTCAGTGTTGGTTTCTTCGTGTGAGGTGTGTGTCCAGTCTTCTGTCAGTGTTGGTTTCTTCGTGTGAGGTGTGTGTCCAGTCATCTGTCAGTGCTGGTTTCTTCGTGTGAGTTGTGTGTCCAGTCTTCTGTCAGTGCTGGTTTCTTCGTGTGAGTTGTGTGTCCAGTCTTCTGTCAGTGCTGGTTTCTTCGTGTGAGGTGTGTGTCCAGTCTTCTGTCAGTGTAGGTTTCTTCATGTGAGGTGTGTGTCCAGTCTTCTGTCAGTGCTGGTTTCTTCGTGTGCTTTGTGTGTGTCCAGTCTTCTGTCAGTGTTGGTTTCTTCGTGTGAGGTGTGTGTCCAGTCTTCTGTCAGTGCTGGTTTCTTCGTGTGAGTTGTGTGTCCAGTCTTCTGTCAGTGTTGGTTTCTTCGTGTGAGGTGTGTGTCCAGTCTTCTGTCAGTGCTGGTTTCTTCGTGTGTGGTGTGTGTCCAGTCTTCTGTCAGTGCTGGTTTCTTCGTGTGAGTTGTGTGTCCAGTCTTCTGTCAGTGCTGGTTTCTTCGTGTGTGGTGTGTGTCCAGTCTTCTGTCAGTGCTGGTTTCTTCGTGTGTGGTGTGTGTCCAGTCTTCTGTCAGTGCTGGTTTCTTCGTGTGTGGTGTGTGTCCAGTCTTCTGTCAGTGCTGGTTTCTTCGTGTGTGGTGTGTGTCCAGTCTTCTGTCAGTGCTGGTTTCTTCGTGTGAGGTGTGTGTCCAGTCTTCTGTCAGTGCTGGTTTCTTCGTGTGAGTTGTGTGTCCAGTCTTCTGTCAGTGCTGGTTTCTTCGTGTGAGTTGTGTGTCCAGTCTTCTGTCAGTGCTGGTTTCTTCGTGTGTGGTGTGTGTCCAGTCTGTGGTGTGTGTCCAGTCTGTGGTGTGTGTCCAGTCTGTGGTGTGTGTCCAGTCTGTGGTGTGTGTCCAGTCTTCTGTCAGTGTTGGTTTCTTCGTGTGTGGTGTGTGTCCAGTCTGTGGTGTGTGTCCAGTCTTCTGTCAGTGCTGGTTTCTTCGTGTGAGTTGTGTGTCCAGTCTTCTGTCAGTGCTGGTTTCTTCGTGTGAGGTGTGTGTCCAGTCTTCTGTCAGTGCTGGTTTCTTCGTGTGTGGTGTGTGTCCAGTCTTCTGTCAGTGTTGGTTTCTTCGTGTGAGTTGTGTGTCCAGTCTTCTGTCAGTGCTGGTTTCTTCGTGTGAGTTGTGTGTCCAGTCTTCTGTCAGTGCTGGTTTCTTCGTGTGAGTTGTGTGTCCAGTCTTCTGTCAGTGTTGGTTTCTTCGTGTGAGGTGTGTGTCCAGTCTTCTGTCAGTGTTGGTTTCTTCGTGTGAGGTGTGTGTCCAGTCATCTGTCAGTGCTGGTTTCTTCGTGTGAGGTGTGTGTCCAGTCTTCTGTCAGTGTTGGTTTCTTCGTGTGAGGTGTGTGTCCAGTCTTCTGTCAGTGCTGGTTTCTTCGTGTGCTTTGTGTGTCCAGTCTTCTGTCAGTGCTGGTTTCTTCGTGTGTGGTGTGTGTCCAGTCTTCTGTCAGTGTTGGTTTCTTCGTGTGAGGTGTGTGTCCTGTCTTCTGTCAGTGCTGGTTTCTTCGTGTGAGTTGTGTGTCCAGTCTTCTGTCAGTGTTGGTTTCTTCGTGTGAGTTGTGTGTCCAGTCTTCTGTCAGTGTTGGTTTCTTCGTGTGAGTTGTGTGTCCAGTCTTCTGTCAGTGCTGGTTTCTTCGTGTGAGTTGTGTGTCCAGTCTTCTGTCAGTGCTGGTTTCTTCGTGTGTGGTGTGTGTCCAGTCTTCTGTCAGTGTTGGTTTCTTCGTGTGAGGTGTGTGTCCAGTCTTCTGTCAGTGTTGGTTTCTTCGTGTGAGGTGTGTGTCCAGTCTTCTGTCAGTGCTGGTTTCTTCGTGTGAGGTGTGTGTCCAGTCTTCTGTCAGTGCTGGTTTCTTCGTGTGAGTTGTGTGTCCAGTCTTCTGTCAGTGCTGGTTTCTTCGTGTGTGGTGTGTGTCCAGTCTTCTGTCAGTGCTGGTTTCTTCGTGTGAGGTGTGTGTCCAGTCTTCTGTCAGTGCTGGTTTTGTGTGAGGTGTGTGTCCAGTCTTCTGTCAGTGCTGGTTTCTTCGTGTGAGTTGTGTGTCCAGTCTTCTGTCAGTGCTGGTTTCTTCATGTGAGGTGTGTGTCCAGTCTTCTGTCAGTGCTGGTTTCTTCGTGTGAGTTGTGTGTCCAGTCTTCTGTCAGTGCTGGTTTCTTCATGTGAGGTGTGTGTCCTGTCTTCTGTCAGTGCTGGTTTCTTCGTGTGAGTTGTGTGTCCAGTCTTCTGTCAGTGCTGGTTTCTTCGTGTGAGTTGTGTGTCCAGTCTTCTGTCAGTGCTGGTTTCTTCGTGTGAGGTGTGTGTCCAGTCTTCTGTCAGTGCTGGTTTCTTCGTGTGAGGTGTGTGTCCAGTCTTCTGTCAGTGCTGGTTTCTTCGTGTGAGGTGTGTGTCCAGTCTTCTGTCAGTGCTGGTTTCTTCATGTGAGGTGTGTGTCCTGTCTTCTGTCAGTGCTGGTTTTGTGTGAGGTGTGTGTCCAGTCTTCTGTCAGTGCTGGTTTCTTCGTGTGAGTTGTGTGTCCAGTCTTCTGTCAGTGCTGGTTCTTCGTGTGAGGTGTGTGTCCAGTCTTCTGTCAGTGCTGGTTTCTTCGTGTGAGTTGTGTGTCCAGTCTTCTGTCAGTGCTGGTTTCTTCATGTGAGGTGTGTGTCCAGTCTTCTGTCAGTGCTGGTTTCTTCGTGTGAGGTGTGTGTCCAGTCTTCTGTCAGTGCTGGTTTCTTCGTGTGAGGTGTGTGTCCAGTCTTCTGTCAGTGTTGGTTTCTTCGTGTGAGTTGTGTGTCCAGTCTTCTGTCAGTGTTGGTTTCTTCGTGTGAGGTGTGTGTCCAGTCTTCTGTCAGTGCTGGTTTCTTCGTGTGAGGTGTGTGTCCAGTCTTCTGTCAGTGCTGGTTTCTTCGTGTGAGGTGTGTGTCCAGTCTTCTGTCAGTGCTGGTTTCTTCGTGTGAGGTGTGTGTCCAGTCTTCTGTCAGTGTTGGTTTCTTTGTGTGAGGTGTGTGTCCAGTCTTCTGTCAGTGCTGGTTTCTTCGTGTGAGGTGTGTGTCCAGTCTTCTGTCAGTGTTGGTTTCTTCGTGTGAGGTGTGTGTCCAGTCTTCTGTCAGTGCTGGTTTCTTCGTGTGAGTTGTGTGTCCAGTCTTCTGTCAGTGCTGGTTTCTTCGTGTGTGGTGTGTGTCCAGTCTTCTGTCAGTGCTGGTTTCTTCGTGTGAGTTGTGTGTCCAGTCTTCTGTCAGTGTTGGTTTCTTCGTGTGAGGTGTGTGTCCAGTCTTCTGTCAGTGTTGGTTTCTTCGTGTGTGGTGTGTGTCCAGTCTTCTGTCAGTGTTGGTTTCTTCGTGTGAGGTGTGTGTCCAGTCTTCTGTCAGTGTTGGTTTCTTCGTGTGTGGTGTGTGTCCAGTCTTCTGTCAGTGCTGGTTTCTTCGTGTGTGGTGTGTGTCCAGTCTGTGGTGTGTGTCCAGTCTGTGGTGTGTGTCCAGTCTTCTGTCAGTGCTGGTTTCTTCGTGTGTGGTGTGTGTCCAGTCTGTGGTGTGTGTCCAGTCTGTGGTGTGTGTCCAGTCTGTGGTGTGTGTCCAGTCTGTGGTGTGTGTCCAGTCTTCTGTCAGTGTTGGTTTCTTCGTGTGTGGTGTGTGTCCAGTCTGTGGTGTGTGTCCAGTCTTCTGTCAGTGCTGGTTTCTTCGTGTGAGTTGTGTGTCCAGTCTTCTGTCAGTGTTGGTTTCTTCGTGTGAGGTGTGTGTCCAGTCTTCTGTCAGTGCTGGTTTCTTTGTGTGTGGTGTGTGTCCAGTCTTCTGTCAGTGCTGGGTTCTTCGTGTGAGGTGTGTGTCCAGTCTTCTGTCAGTGTTGGTTTCTTCGTGTGAGGTGTGTGTCCAGTCTTCTGTCAGTGCTGGTTTCTTCGTGTGAGTTGTGTGTCCAGTCTTCTGTCAGTGTTGGTTTCTTCGTGTGTGGTGTGTGTCCAGTCTTCTGTCAGTGCTGGTTTCTTCGTGTGAGGTGTGTGTCCAGTCTTCTGTCAGTGCTGGTTTCTTCGTGTGAGGTGTGTGTCCAGTCTTCTGTCAGTGTTGGTTTCTTCGTGTGAGGTGTGTGTGCAGTCTTCTGTCAGTGCTGGTTTCTTCGTGTGAGTTGTGTGTCCAGTCTTCTGTCAGTGCTGGTTTCTTCGTGTGAGGTGTGTGTCCAGTCTTCTGTCAGTGTTGGTTTCTTCATGTGAGTTGTGTGTCCAGTCTTATGTCAGTGCTGGTTTCTTCGTGTGAGGTGTGTGTCCAGTCTTCTGTCAGTGCTGGTTTCTTCGTGTGAGTTGTGTGTCCAGTCTTCTGTCAGTGTTGGTTTCTTCGTGTGAGTTGTGTGTCCAGTCTTCTGTCAGTGCTGGTTTCTTCGTGTGAGTTGTGTGTCCAGTCTTCTGTCAGTGCTGGTTTCTTCGTGTGAGGTGTGTGTCCAGTCTTCTGTCAGTGCTGGTTTCTTCGTGTGAGGTGTGTGTCCAGTCTTCTGTCAGTGCTGGTTTCTTCGTGTGTGGTGTGTGTCCAGTCTTCTGTCAGTGTTGGTTTCTTCGTGTGAGTTGTGTGTCCAGTCTTCTGTCAGTGCTGGTTTCTTCGTGTGAGTTGTGTGTCCAGTCTTCTGTCAGTGCTGGTTTCTTCGTGTGTGGTGTGTGTCCAGTCTTCTGTCAGTGCTGGTTTCTTCGTGTGAGGTGTGTGTCCAGTCTTCTGTCAGTGTTGGTTTCTTCGTGTGAGTTGTGTGTCCAGTCTTCTGTCAGTGTTGGTTTCTTCGTGTGAGGTGTGTGTCCAGTCTTCTGTCAGTGCTGGTTTCCTTGACAAGCTTACATATAAGTTCACTTGATGGTGACCCAGCCAGAGGGGTGGATGAAGATGGAGTTGGTGTCCTCTGATCAGGAAGTCACGGAAGAGAAGCGTCGTCAACTGTACAGACTTTTTCGAGCGTTTGTACCCTGTGGACAGGACTTGTCATTTTGTAGTTTTTGTTACATGTTCAATGAGAAACAAACGAGTGTTATTTTTGTGACATGAATGTTTAAATTATGGGCCGATCTGGATGTTCCCTGTATATTTTAAAAACCACTGTAAAGGCTGCTTTTGGAATAAAGACTATTTGTTTGTGCAGATGGCTGTGTGGAAGTCTGCTTCATGAGGTGTAGAGGTGTAAAAACCTGCAGTTTCCCATTTCATCCAGCAGAGGCGTGCTGTGGACCCCGCAGAAACCTGTATAAATATGTGAAATTAGTTTCAAGACCGAAGTGTGGAGACCTCTGAAAAGAGGGACAAGGACTTGTAATGAACGAAGCATGTAAGGACGTGGCGATGTGCGTGTGTGGAGAAAGGAGGTGGAAGGGTGAAGTTGGACGTGGCCATGAAGGCGTCTCATGTCAGTCAGAACGACGCATCAGTTGGAACAAAAGGACAGCCGTGCCTTTTGCACTTAAATATCTTTTTAAGATTTCTTTCAGGAATCCCTTCAAGATTTTTGATGATAATTCCTAATAGATTTGATTCAATTAATAGTTAATGAGGTGGCTGGGGTAGTTACTGGTGAAGTTCTAATTGCCAGCTGTCAGACGGATAGCCCGGGGTCCTCTCTGGGCAGCAGTGGTGGGTGGGAGGGGGAGGTAAAACACAGCTTGTGGCGGTGCCCTCAAAACTTGCTATGACTGAATTAGACACTGCCTAAGCCAAGGTCATGTGCTATATATTATATGTGTCTCATGCAAGGGGTACTCAGTACGTATTTACACATACTTTAGTATAAATGATGTTACTGTGGATACTAAGGCGGGGTAAAAGATTTTGTGGTTTTCACTGATGTGGCAAGTCAGGTCTGTACATAACAGGTTAAAATCAAATTGGCCCTTTGTATGGATTTACTTAGTTTAAAACCATTCAGAGACTTAAAGGCTCTCTGGTATCAAAATATGTCATGTTACAGTGAGAAATGAATAGCCGTTATACGGAGGCATATTTAAACCAATATTCATTTCAGAATATTCTGTGTGCAATTCTGAGGAGTGCTGTATTTTTATGCTGTTGATGTAGGGTCAGGTGTGCAGTGAGGGTGTTGATGTAGTGGTCAGGTGTGCAGTGAGGGTGTTGGTGTAGTGGTCAGGTGTGCAGTGAGGGTGTTGATGTAGTGGTCAGGTGTGCAGTGAGGGTGTTGATGTAGTGGTCAGATGCGCAGTGAGGGTGTTGATGTTGGGTCAGGTGTACAGTGAGGGTGTTGATGTTGGGTCAGGTGTACAGTGAGGGTGTTGACGTTGGGTCAGGTGTGCAGTGAGGGTGTTGATGTTGGGTCAGGTGTACAGTGAGGGTGTTGGTATAGTGGTCAGATGCGCAGTGAGGGTGTTGATGTTGGGTCAGGTGTGCAGTGAGGGTGTTGATGTTGGGTCAGGTGTACAGTGAGGGTGTTGATGTAGTGGTCAGGTGTACAGTGAGGGTGTTGATGTTGGGTCAGGTGTACAGTGAGGGTGTTGATGTAGTGGTCAGGTGTGCAGTGAGGGTGTTGGTGTAGTGGTCAGGTGTGCAGTGAGGGTGTTGATGTAGTGGTCAGGTGTGCAGTGAGGGTGTTGATGTAGTGGTCAGATGCGCAGTGAGGGTGTTGATGTTGGGTCAGGTGTACAGTGAGGGTGTTGATGTTGGGTCAGGTGTACAGTGAGGGTGTTGACGTTGGGTCAGGTGTGCAGTGAGGGTGTTGATGTTGGGTCAGGTGTACAGTGAGGGTGTTGGTATAGTGGTCAGATGCGCAGTGAGGGTGTTGATGTTGGGTCAGGTGTGCAGTGAGGGTGTTGATGTTGGGTCAGGTGTACAGTGAGGGTGTTGATGTAGTGGTCAGGTGTACAGTGAGGGTGTTGATGTTGGGTCAGGTGTGCAGTGAGGGTGTTGATGTAGTGGTCAGGTGTGCAGTGAGGGTGTTGATGTAGTGGTCAGGTGTACAGTGAGGGTGTTGGTGTAGTGTTCAGGTGTGCAGTAAGGGTGTTGATGTAGTGTTCAGGTGTGCAGTGAGGGTGTTGATGTAGTGTTCAGGTGTGCAGTGAGGGTGTTGGTATAGTGGTCAGGTGCGCAGTAACGGTGTTGATGTAGGGTCAGGTGTGCAGTGAGGTTGGTGTAGTGGTCAGGTGTGCAGTGAGGGTGTTGGTATAGTGGTCAGGTGCGCAGTGATGGTGTTGATGTAGGGTCAGGTGTGCAGTGAGGTTGGTGTAGTGGTTAGGTGTGCAGTGAGGTTGTTGATGTAGGGTCAGGTGTGCAGTGAGGTTGTTGGTGTAGTGGTCAGGTGTGCAGTGACGGTGTTGATGTTGGGTCAGGTGTGCAGTGAGGATGTTGGTGTAAGTGGAAGAGTGATGTTACTCCAGCAGGAGAAGACCAGTTGGATGTTTTGTAGCACCTGAGCTTTGTTACTGTGACGGAACATGGAGTGGTCCACTGACGGTCAGACGGCTGATGGTATGACCCAGCTTGTGATTAGTTAACATTTATCTAGTTCATGAGATTTAGATATATATGTGATAAACAGGAGTGGAGGGTTAATTAATGGTCTGGTTTCCATTACGATCTTGTGCATAACTTTTTACAAATAAGGACAATATTCTCATAACAGAAGTACCCTTCCAACAACGTTGTTTTAGTAAAACACAAGCTTCACATCAGGTCACGATCATGATCAAGACCCTTGGCACCTGGCTGTGATCATATAATTTTATATATATTTACTAATTATGACTGTATACCTACCAAAAACCTTTTCACTCTCTCATACATGACAAGTAAAACGCTGACGTGTATCAACTTACATGACCCCCATCATAATACAGCACAATATCTCTCCTGTGAAATCCAACCAAAATGCAATTGTATGTCTGTGGTGTAGCCTTAAATAATACATGTTAGAATGTTGGTCTGATCTGCTGACTGGACATTTTGGAGACTAAACCAACTCAACTACTGTAACGGTGACTTTACAGGTCTTTCCAAAAAGTGGATCAAACAGCTGCAAATGACCTGTAGAGTTCACCAAGGCTCCATTCTGGGGCCGCTTCTGTTTAAGAACTATATGCTCCCACTAGTTCAGATTATGAAAAACAGCAAATATGTTACCATAATTATGCAGATGACACACAGATTTACATAAACATATTACCCAGGGACTATAGTCCCACACAAGCACTGAGTAAATGCACTGAACAAATAAAGGATTGAATATCTCAGAAGTTTCTTCACTTAAACAAAACTGAGGTATTTGTCTTTGTAGCCAAGGAAGAATGATTAAAAGTCACCGCTCAGCTGCAATCAGTAGTGTTAAAAACCACAAACCAAGCCAGAAATCTTGGTGTAGTCATGGACTCAGACTTGAATTTATATAACCACACTAAGATACTTATAAAGTCAGCCTACTATCACCTGAAGAATATATCAAGAATTAAAGGATTTATGTCTCATCAGGATTCAGAAAAACTTGTCCATGCTTTATCTTCAGTCAGCTCGACTACTGTATTGGTGTCTTTACAGGTCTAAAAAAAAACAACAAAAAAAGCAATCGATCAAACAGCTGCTGCAGAACGCTGCTGCTCGAGTCCTTACTAAGACCAGAAAATAGGAAGATGTCAGTCCAGTCCAGTTGGATTGCCTTGTTGTTGAAATGTGCTACTTAAATAAACTTGCCCTGCCTAAGGGCAGATTTATTTAAGTATGTGTCCCAGAATGTACTGATGCATGCAGAAATAGGAAGATTGGAGTATGAGGGTGACTGAAAGGCACATCCCAAAGCTGAAATATTTACAAATGGGCCCGGACATAGTCTTTCTAGTACACGTTACTGGTTGACAGCTTCCTAAACTCCCAAATAATAAGACACTCATTCATGCAGGGAATCTCCCTTTGCCAGTGTACTGTGGTTGAGGACGTCATCACAGGATGTGAATAGGAAATCCGCATAAGCAGGAACATCCCAGAGTCCAACTGAAACACACAGACATACACATGCATACTAATTGGACAATCCTAATTAATTTCAATTAGAAATGCAAATAAGGAGCCACATCTTTGATTAAAATTTACTCAAGTTCCTTGTTGGTTTGTGGACGTCCTCTGCTGACGCAGCCCAGTTGTCGGGAAAAGGGGAAAAAAAGTATTGAGAGACTGAAAATGTTGTAATTAATCTTTAAATGCTTCAAGTGAGTTACTTCTAATTACTCCCCAGCCCCCCGTGTTGCATGTCCCGTACTTTTTGACTTTCCTATTAGATAGGATGCAGAGGAATTACAGGCTAATTACATGGAGATGGCACTGGGATTCGTCTGGCACTTCAAATTTACATATGAGCTAATTAGCATATGATGGAACTAATTACAAATAATTTAGCCAATTACAGCGCAAGAGTATCTCATTAGGGTTGGGGGAAGGAAAGCTTGGAGGTGGAGCCGTGTCTCTAAAACAGGTACTTCAGACACTGAGGAGTGAACATGGCAATACTAAGCAGTCTGTTTGTAGGTCAGATCATGTTGTAGGAGTGTTTCCTTGATATTTTGACATTGCTCTGGAAAAGAAAATGTGATAATTATAAAAACTGACTCTCTGATGTGTTTTTTGACTACGATTTCAGCACAGAGGGAGCTGAACCAGACACTCAACACAGCAGAAAGACAATATAGAATCCGTTGAAAAGGACTTCTGTGCAAATAACACAAAGAATCTGTGGGCCACTATGAAATCCACTAGAGATCTGACTCCTGGCAGGGAAACACTGCACACAACACATGAGAGCACTGCAGAAAAACGACCTGAACAACTTCTACTTCAGGTCTGATTCACATGATTTATCTTTAGGACGTGACAGTTTCATCAACACCATAATAACGTATGACTGTTCCGAGGATAGACGTTAGTCCCAGAGAAGTCACAAGACCATTTAAAAGAACAAACACCTGGAAGGCAACAGGTCCTTTCCAGATGAAAACCTGTACAGAGGGTCTTACACCACTCTGGGTCTGTCTGTCAAAGGTCTGTTGATTCACATATAGTAGCTCCATCTCTCTGATTTAAGGTTTTTGAGATACTTTATTAATCCCTGTAGGGAAAATCTTTCTCTGCATTTAACCCATCCTAGCTGTTTAGTTAGCAGCTAGGATGGGGGAAACCGAAGCACTCAGAGAAAGCCCACCGCAGACACGGGGAGAACATGCAAACTCCACACAGAGGACGACATGGGATGACCCCCAAGGTTGGTTCAAAGGACCTTCATGCTGTGAGGGGACAGCGCTAACCTCTGTGCTGCCATGCTCTGGAAAATGGCAATTATCACTCCTCTTCCAAAACAGCCTGTTTTGAAAAATAATGAAAATAACGAATAGACGAGAGTAGGCCTGACGTCTGTTGTAATGAAGTGTCTGGAAAAGATGATGGTGTGGAAGCTGAAGTCAAACATACATACAGATAGATTCTGATCAATTTGCCTATAAAGACAATTGTGGCACTGATGATGCAATACTAACCACAATACACTTTATTTGCAACACCTTGAAAACCCCAAGGCCCATGCCAGACTGCTGTTTGTAGACTTCAGCTCTACTTTAATGCCCTGCAGCCACACATCCTCCTCCTGTTAACCCACATATCATCAGGTGGCATCACTCCTTTTTCACCAACAGGACCCAGCAGGTCGGAGTGAACCAGACATTATGTGAGTCTAAAGTCATCAACACACGCCTTCCTTGGAGGTGTGTGAGTTTTCCCGTTCTGTTTGTGTCATATATAAATTATTGTACCAACAGTCATCCCAGCACTTTTGTTGTCAGGTTTGCTGATGACACTGCCATCTTGGGATTTAAGGATACAGACTCCGGCATGTCTGGCTTTAGTTCAGAGGTTACTAAAGGCTAGTACAGTGCTGTGATGACCACCATCTCATTGTAAACACTAAGAAAACAGAAGAAAGGATTTTTGATCCCGGACATCTGGGGGTTCATTCTTACAAATACGACTGTCATCTGTCTTGGCAAGTCCATGTGAATTATGTATGTACCAGGATCCACCAGAGACTCCACTGTGTGAGCAGACTCAGGGTGTTTGGGGTTGGACAGAGGGCAATGAAGTTATTTTATCATGCTGTGATCGAGAGTATATTATGTTAAGAGTCTCAGCTTGGTTTGGTAACATATCAGTTAAGTTAAAATCATGAATAAACAGCAATGGAAGTGATGGGGGTGAGGGAGCATCCCTCCTTCCAGATGCTCTTTGAGAAGACAATCCCTAAACAGTCCAGGAACATTATCGCTGAGCCCTCTCATGTCCTGTATTCACAATATGAACTGCTCCCATCAGGCAGACGTGACAGGGTTCCAGTTAAACACAGGAAAAGATACCTGAACAGGTATAAAAACTCTTTCATCCCTCCATTAGTGAATCTCCTAAACGCAGAACATGAGGAGGGGGTGAAATGAGGGGCCATGTCACATGTGTTTGAATGTACTTTATGTCCTGTTACTGCACTATATTGTATGTATTTTTATGTGGCACCTTTATGTCCAAGACAAATTTCACTCAGGACAAATAAAGTAATTTTGAATTCTGAATCTTGATTTTGTAAATAAAAACATGCAGCTTCAGCGTTTTACTCTTGTATATTTGCAAATACACTATATGTACAAAGGTATTGGGACACACCTCTTAATCACTGAATTCAGGTGTTTCATTCAGACCCATTGCCACAGGTGTATAAAATCCAGCAGCTAGCCATGCAGTCTTCATTTACAAACATTTGTGAAAGAATGGGTCGTTCTGAAGAGCTCAGTGAATTCAAGCGTGGTACTGTCATAGGATGCCACCTTTGCAATAAGTCAGTCGGTGAAATTTCTTCAATGCTGGATATTCCACGGTCAACTCTAAGTGGTATTGTTGAAAAGTGGAAGTGTTTAGGAACAACAGCAACTCAGCCACAAAGTGGCAGACCACATAAAGTCACACAGCGGGGTCAACGAGTGCTGAGACGCATAGTGCGTAAAAGTCACCAACACTCTGTTGACTCAATAACTGCAGAGTTCCAAACTTCCTCTGGCATTAACATCAGCACAAAAACTGTGTGCCAGGAGCTTCATGGGATGGGTTTCCATGGCCAAGCAGCTGCATGGAAGCCTTACATCACCAAGCACAATGCCAGGCGTCAGATGGAGTGGTGTAAAGCACGCTGCCACTGGACTCTGGAGCAGTGGAAACGAGTTCTGTGGAGTGACGAATCACACTTCTCTGTCTGGCAGTCTGACGGACGAGTCTGGCTTTGGCAGATACCAGGAGAACGTTACCTGCCTGACTGCACTGTGCCAACTGTAAAGTTTGGTGGAGGAGGGATAAAGGTATGGGGTTGTTTTTCAGGGGTTGGGCTAGGCCCCTTAGTTCCAGTGAAGGGAATTCTTAATGCTTCAGCATACCAAGACATTTTGGACAATTCTATGCTTCCAACTTTGTGGGAACAGTTTGGGGAGGGCCCTTTTCTGTTCCAGCATGACTGTGCCCCAGCGCACAGAGCAAGGTCCATTAAGACATGGTTGGATGAGTTTGGTGTGGAAGAACTTGACTGGCCCACACAGAGCCCTGACCTCAACCCCATCGAACACCTTTGGGATGAACTAGAACGGAGATTGTGAGCCAGACCTTCTCGTCCAACATCAGTGACTGACCTCACAAATGCTCTTCTGGATGAATGGGCAAAAATTCCCAGACAAACTACAAAATCTTGTGGAAAGCCTTCCCCAAAAAGTGGAAGCTGTTATAGCTGCAAAGAGGGGACCAACTCCATATTAATGCCTATGCATTTAGAATGGGATGTCATAGTGTCCAAATACTTTTGTACATATAGTGTATATCAAATTGTTCTGAAAATACTTAGAAGCAGTGTGTGAACAGGCTTTCTACTATCCTTATAGCATGTCTACACTATAACGTGTCTACACTGTAGCATATTGTCTACACTGTAGCGTGTCTACACTGTAACATCTCTACACTATAGCGTCTCTACACTGTAGTGTCTACACTGTAGCATGTCTACACTGTAACGTGTTTACACTGTAGCATATTGTCTACACTGTAGCGTGTCTACACTGTAGCATGTCTACACTGTAGCATATTGTCTACACTGTAGCGTGTCTACACTGTAACATGTCTACACTGTAGCGTCTCTACACTGTAGCAGCATGTCTACACTGTAGCGTGTCTACACTGTAGCATATTGTCTACACTGTAGCGTCTCTACACTGTAGCAGCATGTCTACACTGTAGCGTCTCTACACTGTAGCATGTCTACACTGTAGCAGCATGTCTACACTGTAACGTGTCGGTAGCACCTCTCCACTGTAGCATGTCTACCCTGTAGCAGCATGTCTACACTGTAGCATTTCTACACTGTAGCACCGTTCCACTGTAGCGTGTCTACACTGTAGTGTGTCTAGACTGTAGCAGCGTGTCTACACTGTAGTGTGTCTACACTGTAGCATGTCTACACTGTACGTGTCTACACTGTAGCATATTGTCTACACTGTAGCATGTCTACACTGTAGCGTGTCTACACTGTAGCATATTGTCTACACTGTAGCGTCTCTACACTGTAGCATGTCTACACTGTAGCAGCATGTCTACACTGTAACATGTCGGTAGCACCTCTCCACTGTAGCATGTCTATCCTGTAGCAGCATGTCTACACTGTAGCACCTTTCCACTGTAGCGTGTCTACACTGTAGTGTGTCTAGACTGTAGCAGCATGTCTACACTGTAGTGTGTCTACACTGTAACATGTCAACACTGCCCTCTTCTGGCACAGCAGTGTATTTCCTAACAACGGAGGCAGACAGCTTCGTTATTTTCAACACCCTCAAATCCCTTTATTAGTTAGTATAGCTCATGGGCACCCGAATTCTACAAAACCCTAGAGCCACATGGCTGACATATATCATAAAAAATCAGATAACACAATTATTTACAGAGCTGTGTAAAACAAGAATGTCTTTCAAACTGACACAGATAACTAAGGGCATGCAGAGGCTTAAACGGAGCATGGTAACAAAAATAAAACACACTAAAAATCATGTGTACACGTTTAAAGCCTTCTATTTCCAAACATTTGAATG
The DNA here is from genome assembly GCF_029633865.1 of Lampris incognitus. Classification (NCBI taxonomy): domain Eukaryota; kingdom Metazoa; phylum Chordata; class Actinopteri; order Lampriformes; family Lampridae; genus Lampris; species Lampris incognitus. Next base: position 4,563,286 of record NC_079224.1, on the reverse strand, counting down.
TAAAACTCTTCTACTAGTTTATGATTTGAAACATTCTAAAAGTAAAATTTACACAACAAAAAGCTTTCACACAGTGCATGCCTGAAACCAAAGGAAAACTGAAGACTTCCACATACTGCATGGATATATAGAAGTATACTATTGCATGAATATACAGAAGTATAAGTATACATCTGACTTGGAAAGTATTGCAGCCCAAAGCAGAAGTCAGCAATTTTGACTTACAGACCATTCTCAAGTTACTGGTTGTTTTCTGTAGATATTGTATGGGAACTTAAGGGGAAAAAAAGAGTTCTGTATGTAGTCAGGTGTCTATTCAAAATACTTACCTACAGATCTGAAGCGTTTGGTATCAGCAAAATGACCAAACTTTGTGTTAAAATGAGCTACATAGGATTTACAGCTTTAATAAAGACATCTATACTTTGACCCTGAACTGAAATACAAAATACAGTGTTTAATCTGACACATAAACGTAATATATTCCTTAAAGGGGATTTTTAAACTTCTAAATATCTCAGCACTTAGACACAATTTACATATAAATAATCACTTGGCTTTTATTGGGCCAACACTGCAAAATGAACCTACACATTACATTCCTCACACACTGATTGTCAGCAAACTCTTCAAAAGCCCCCGTACAACCTGCTGAGAACAGCAGAGGCGCTGTGGTAGGATGTGTAGTACTGATGTAGTACTGACGTAGTACTGATGCTACGGATCATACTGATGAATGTGGAAATCACCAGAAAGCAAAAGTCACTCCAGTAGCAAGAGAAACAGGTTTTTTCATGTTTAACATAATACTGAGGCAACACCAAAAAATATACAGCATCTTTTTGTACACAAGAAAAGTAAAGTAAAGTAAAGTAAAGTCTGGTTCTTCAAGTTTTCCATTAAATCACTAGAATAGTTCACACAATATTTACTCACAACTCAAACAGCTCCTGTGCTTTTTAAGTCAGACCACATCATCAACACTCATAATACCATAAATATTAAAAAAGAAAGTTTAACCATCACACAGTGCTACTTTGCAAACACAATACACTCCCACACAAGTCCAACAAACACACAACTCAAAACTCCCACACAAGTCCAACAAACACACAACTCAAAACTCCCACACAAGTCCAACAAACACACAACTCAAAATGTGTCTGCGTGACAGCCTTTCAGAGTCCAACACGTCCGCTCAGATTGAAAACCCCATGCTGCATCCTCGGAGGCCGCCGCCGCCGGTGGAAGAGGGCCGCCTCGGCCGCCGGTGCGTTTCCTGCCGTGGCTCGGACAGCGGGGTGTGTGCGTGTGTGTGTGTGTGTGTGTGCGTGTGTGTGTGTGTATGCATGCATGTGTGTCACAGCAGTTGCTGATGCCCAAACACCCCTGGGGAGGATGGGAACGTTGGGGATAGAGAGGATAAGGTGGGAGAAGAGGATGATGAAGAAGAGGAGGAGGAGGAGTAGAAATTGTAGTGAATGTTTCGGGTGTTGCTGTATAGGGGAGGAGGGGAGGCGGAGGCAAGGGTGAGGTTCTTCTGTCTGCTGCTGCCACCACAGTCAGCGAGGTTGGAGGAGGAGGAGGAGGAGCTGCTGCCGGTTCTGCTGCTGCCACTACTGTGGCATGGCAAGGAGCTGTGGCTGGATGTGGGAAGGAGATGACTCAGATTCAGAGATGGGATAAAACACCTGGGAGGAGGAGGGGTGGGAGAGAGGCAAGCCTTCCCAGAGCAGAGGGCAGAGGAGGAGGGAGACAAGTGGGGACAGCATTTGGAGACATCTAAAGAGGAAGCACGAAGGGAGTCTTTACCAAAGGAGATAGAATAACACGAGGAGGAGGCAGAAGACGGAAGGGAAGCAGAGGAAAAGAGATAGAATAAGACGAGGAGGAGGAGGAGGAGGCAGAAGACGGAGAGGAAGCAGAGGAGCAGGTGGAGGGGTTGTGGAAATCTGAGCGGCGGGATGTTTCGCCGCAGAGCTACGGCACCATGCTGGGATCTTAGAGGCAGGCAAAGCAAGGAAAGAATGGTTATGACCTGCAGCGGCTGCCCTGGTGCCTCAGCTGACAGCCTGTAAACAGCCTGTAAACGGCCTGTAAACAGACCACGGACACGCCAAGTCAATGCCCGCCACGTCACAGGCTACAGGGAGAGCAACGACTCTCAATTTAAAGGGACATTCCACAGATTTTCAACCTTATTCCTGCGTGCAGGTAGTCCCCGGGTTACGAACGAGTTTGAGTCTGTTCATGTCAAATTTGTATGTAAGTCGGCACAGTTATGTACAGTTCACATCTAGTGCCAACAGCCAACTGTTTGCCTTAGTACATAGTGTGTATTCTACCTACAACATCATAAATACAATAATGCAGTAATGATACATGTATCTGCAGTACAGTATTTATAACTGCAGTACAGAGGGTGCGTGTAATGGTATAAAACAGTTTAAAGAAACGCTTCAAACTCCCCACCTGCCCCCGGAGCGGGTCGCCACCGGCGGAGGCCGTTTGACGCTAGAAACGAGAGCCCGCTCGGGGCCCGCCTCTCCCCGCCTCCCCGCCTCCCCGGGCAGGTGAGAAAACGATAGGAGCGTCTCACCTCTCTGAACGCTCTATTAATCCACTTCCGTTTCAGTCGTGGTCGTTTTCCTTTTCTTCGGCGCGTCACCACCACGTGCATCAGATTTGCGCTTTGAAGCCGCGATTACGAGACAAACACACGAAACTGAAATCAAAACACAACGCACACAACAACGTTCACACGACCCGACCTAAAATGGCGACGGCGGCGGGGCGTTGTCCTCCCGCGGGCCGGCGAACCGCCTAAAACGCGCAGTGCTTTGAGCGCCGCGCAAAGTAGTCCGTCCCTTCTGTAGCGCGAACTATTGTGTGTAACTCGGATTTTTTTTTTAATAATAGGCTTAACGGAGGTCGGTTCGTGAGTTCGTCTGTCGGGCGTTCGTAACCCGGGGACTGCCTGTATTAATCGCGGTGGTGGCATCTATATAGTGTGTGTATCGCCGTAGCCTCCCATGGCAAGTGGCCTACTCCCGCCATCCATTGACGTCAATAGATTACAGATGTACTACAAGTCTAATTGGCTGAGAAGTCATTTTCTAATGTCTCCAGGAAGTTGAGGAGGGGACTTCCCTGTTTACCGTAGTAACGTTAACACAGCACGATGCCTATAGCATTTCAGAACGCAAAAATGAACTCTCGAGAGAGTCACCACAGAGGGCATTTTGAATGATTTTGTGTTTTATAATGTGTGCTGGGTCTAAGAAACAGAACGGCACGGAGCGGCAGAGGGACAACTGAGAGCCGGAGCCCCGAGAGCCCACAGTGACTTCAGCTTGTCCATCAGTGCCAAGAGAATTGGAGTCCCTGTGTGGAAACGAGTTTCATCCTGGACAGTTTGTGTTGGATTCTGCTGCGGACACCAGCTCAGACGACATACCATTGAGAAGCTCTCTCCCGCAGTGCTTAGTGGTACATGTAGGTAATGTAGAAAAGCTCTGTTGGCGGGAGAGCATCAGTTCCTCTGTCAAAAGGAACTGCACTGTGGGTATAGTTTTAAAAGACTAGATCTACCACCAACATTAACTGCAAGATTACTCACGGTAAAATTTCCCTTTCAGCATTTGCCACCATACCTGTTATTTATGGCCCTGGCCTGCCATGCTGCCAAGTTTGTAAAGGAATGCCTTGTTCCTTAACTCAGCTACTGTAAAAAGTGACTTCTGTAGGGACACGACAGAGCCACTGTGTGGAGGTATTCAACTGGCAGTAAATGGAAGAGTGCAGTCGAGGACTCAAAGAGATGTTTAAAGTTATAATCCTGAAGATGGTTGTTTTAGCCACAAAAACTTATCTTCCTCTTCACACTCGCTCTGGTGAGGACATCAAGGGCTGTGTGTGTGGTCACATTTACTGTGAAAGTCTTACAGGAACCAAAAGAGTGACTGTAAAACTGTTCATGAATTGGATATTCATGGAGTCACTATTAGCTTAAATCCAACCGTAACACATAGTATCAGAAGGACAGTTGTTTGCATGTGAATCTTCAGGATTACTGCTTTAAACTCTGACACCCAAGCAGGTTTATTCATTATCATGTTATTACTTTTGTCCAGGAAATATAGCACTACATTTATAAAACCATTTAGGGTACTGATGCAGTCAGTCTCTATCGTTACCTTGTGGTCTGCAAAATGAAAGCTCTTTTTTGGCTTTCCGTCTGAGGTTGAGAAGCAGTGCTAGCTTCTTCTCTTTAGTAATTGGTCAACGGTTAATCTTAAGGTATTGTTGGTCTACTGACCAAAGACACAGACAGTAATAAGATGATGCACAGATGGTGAAATTCAGTGGTATTTCCCCTAAATTCAAAGACAGCTTTGGCAAAGGAAAACAAAGACAGGGAAAACAAAAAATTAAATAATTTAAACAATCAGTATCTTTTTGCAAACTGGGGTGCTAAAAAAGTAATTACTGTAATAAATGCTACAAATTAACTGCACTTTCATTTACAATTCAACTTTTAGAAAAATATGTCACCAAATGATTTAGAGAATGTTATTTTTTTCTAGGTATTTACAACCACAAAACAAAGCATTTCCTTGTGGCTGAGATAACATGGTTTACTAGTATTTGCCTGAAGAAACCCAGGATCTTTAATGACTGGTGCTACCAAGCCACGACATACTCATGCAGTACTATAGCAGGATGAAATGCACCTTCATGCTATGGAGATGGTTCATGGATGACTTGGTTACCAACTGGATAATAAATAATGCGTTTAGGATCAACATATTTACTGGTAGATTCCACAACTCAGTGCCAGATAGATACTGGTGGGTCATGGTGAGTATGCCGGTAAAGAGGTGAGTCAAGGTGAAGAGGAAGACACAAAAACAGCCCAACACAGTCTTAAGGGGAAGCCTGTGTCCCCTCTCAAATACAAAGTTGACAGAGTGAATTACACCATAGAAACAACAAAAGCATCACATAAAATAAATGACATTACAGAGACACTACAAACATACTTCTCTCTAACATTGTGTTGCTTGTTCTTACATAAAGTAAAAGTGTGAAAAAGGTAATGGTGTATAGGTGTTTGTCTTTTTGGGCTGCAAGATCCATTCATCCTGCTAGTTAACCAGCCAGCACAAACACACTCAACATACTTGTTAGGGCTGTCACTGCCTTTATCTCACATTTTGTACAGTTTATAATGACTGAACAATTCCCTGATCTGTGTCACTGTTCGAGGCTGCTTTGTGAGGAAATTGCTTTACTAGACTGTTTGCATGCAAAATAGAATTAGAAGGAAGGATAAGTCCAGGTGTAAATTAGAATAATTTCTCTTACTTTAGTCTAAAGTATGAAGTGATGCCTAACACCAAAGGTCAAAAGTTCTGCAGCTGGATTGCCCAAGTGTACCAGTTCACTGGTGATGTACTAGATTACTACAGAAAGTCCTACTCTATCCTACGTCTACTAAGCCCTGCTAAGCCCAGGTCTTCTCTGAGGAGAGCTACCTGTTTGAACTGTCTCTGGGTGTCCTGCAGGCTTTGCTGGCCCTTGTTCACCTTCTTTGGTGACCCAAGGGAGGAAGAGTGGCGAGACTTGGGTTTTGATTGCTGACCAGCAGAGGGAGAACCACCAGCTGAGGTCTGTGCGGGAGATTCATAAAGAAGAGGTGAACACAGATTAACATTACAGATAAAACAGACATCTTGTGAGTGATAAGGATAAGAAAGATAGCGGTGAATTAAATGAAATGCTCACCCCCAACTCCCTCTCAGAAATACCAACACAAGCATGCATCTTCTAGAGGTCAACATTTTGAAAAGGTTAATCAAGGTTAATCAGCACTCCACACCATCAGTAGCTGAGAGTAAATTAAGATAAACTCATTTAAAGCAGCATGTGTATCACATTTTTGACACAAGTAACACCCGGCAGAGAACCATGAAGCCTCGCATTGCAGAAAGGAGACGATGAGGAATGAATGAATGAATGAATCAATCAATCAATCAATCAATCAAGCAGCATTTTATATAGCGCTTTTCTAGCTGCAACAACCACTCAAAGCGCTTTACATTTCTGGTCAAAACCTGAATTCAAAGTAATCCCTTCTCCCGGGTTTCGGCACCAAAGAAATGAGGTACTTTGACTTGCTACTTTGAAAGTGAGTTTCTCTTCACCAACCAGTTGTCCCATTGAGGTTAAAAGGGTAATCAACTTTTTTTTCTGATGTTTTAAGTTTAAAACATGGTGGAATGTGCCTAGGATGGTAGAAGTGATTGCCCTCTTGAGAACTTCAACAGAAAATGAGACGCATCACATGGACAATTGAGGGAGAAAATCTATGCTTTTTCATAAGTCTGGAGTAAATCTTACATTATGGTCAACCCCCTCCAAATGGCCTTCTTTATACAAGGGCACCAGACACACCAATACCCCATGTGACATATGTAACGTAGGCAAGTTTTGCATCACCATTTGACAAGGGTCTGCTGGAGAAAAATAACTATGAATCCCAATCAAGCTTTCCCTTTAACCTCTAAGTCTTTTCTGTCATGATGTCGCAGCAGTCATCAGTCAGTGTGTTGTCTTTCATGCCATTCAGTATTTTCAATCCATTCTCAAGGACAAAAGAGGTGCAATTAAAAACAACAGATGTGTACTTAAAAAGTGAAAAGATTTAAAGTAGAACACATTTGCACTTCCAAACAGTAGCAGTATAGACCAAGCCCCATGCACCATTTAAGCAAGTGGGAAAAGGAGGGGAAGGAACATGAGCCCTAGCCGACCTGTTTCTTGGCAGAAGTAGCCACAGTCTCCTTGACAGGTTGTGATTTGGCCCTCTTACTGTGTGGGGGCTTTGGGTCCTTTATCATCTGAGAAGCCAGCCTCTTGGAAGGACTTCTGTCTCTACCTCGCTTGGCTTTCCCACTGGGCTGAAGGTCTTCTTTTAAGACCAGAGAATGATAAGGGGATGAAGGTGGTGAAGCAAAAGAGGATATAGCCATGTTGTCCACACTGATTTCCAGCTGTTTAATGGACTCCTCTAGACTGTTAATGGAGTGATACGCACTCTTGCAGAGCTCCTCCGTGCGGCTATGTGATTCAGAGTGCCATGTTTGGACAGATGATGGTTTGCTTTTAACAGTGCAGTCCATCTGTTCTGTAATGTTTTTGATCTCCCTTTTGGATTCCCTTGACTCCTTCTTCACCTCCTGCACCGGCCCATTATCCAATGTCAGCTCCTCCTCCTCATCGTAAACAACAACTTCGAGGGTCTTCTTCCCTGTTTTGGCTGCCCCTGTCCGAATGGCCTGGCCAATGGCGGCCAGTTTGTTTTTGGGGAATTTGAATTTGAACTTTCTTTTGGTGTCTGGTTTGCTGAATAACTCTGGTTTACACTGATTTTTTTTGTCAGGAGGAAAGATGTCTGGTGGAGTTTGTTTCTGCTGTTCATGAAGGGGGCTCTGATCATTTTTGGCCATGCTTCCTTTCATTCCAACTCCTATCCTAGCTTCATCATTCTGTTCTTCACCTGACTGCCTCTTCTCATCTTCACCCTCCACTCTCTGTGGTGGTAGAATCCAATCCAGATCCTCTTCACATTCAAAGATAGTGGATAGCCGCTTGTATGCTGACTGCATGTCCATGGATTCATTGAAAATTACGATGACAGACTTCTGGTCAAAGTCATTGTTTTTTCCACTATGTTCCACCTGTAGGTCATTAATGGAAGTACCAGAGTTTTCCGCAGTAGACAACAACTCTGAGCTGCTGGTTCTGGCTGGCTTCGTGTGTTCCTCTTCAGACTTTGACATGACTTTAGTCTTAGAGACTCGAAAGGTTAGCTTATTGGTTGGGGGCAGAGGAGGGGGCGGGCCCTCATCATCAATGGGATCTGGGCTTAGACTGCTTCCGTCTGTGAATCTGAATTGGTCCTCAGAAAAATACGTTGTTACCTCCTGGTTATGATGTTTGCTGCTTTGGTTGCCAGTCATTATTGCTATAAGGGGAGCATATTTCAGGGAGGGGCTAGGAGCTGTACACTCGGTTAGCCTCTGGCCTGAGTTAACAGGCTGATCCTTTGTTGGCGTCACAAAAGAACAAACTACTGGCTGAATGTTTTCCTTTTGTAAAGTTGCATCAGATGTCAAATTTGACGACTTCTCTGCCAGTGATGAATTTGGGACAGGCTCATTTTTAACCACTGCTTCATTATTTTTCTTTTCAGGACCCACGATATTAACGGCTGGAATATTTTCTTTTTGCAAAGGCACTACTGTTGTGAACTTGACCTGCTTCTCTGCAGGTGCAGTGTTTTGGGAAGATACTTGTTCGATAATGTCCTTGTTTTTCCAATCAGGATTCACAAAAAAAGTGGAAGCATTTCGTAAATTAACAACTTCAGATGATTCCACATCCACTGCTGATGTTGGGTTTGTACGGGGCACTTGTTTCACCATCTTATTCTCATATGTCTGTGCTGGGCACAAAATATCAGTCAGAACTTCTTCTTTTCGGAAATTTTCGGTTACCAGTAATTTTGCCTTTTCTGGTGTGGCAAGGTGAGGAACAGGCCCCTGTGTGACCAGTGCCTCCTGATCAGGACCCAGACCTTCTTTCCCAGCTTCAATGCCCTCCATCAGTCCACATGATATCATCTGTCTATCACAGCTGCCATTCTCAGAGGCTGGATTAGGAGTTAACTGGCTGTCAGGAAGATGTGTTGAACCAGAAGGACTTTGACTGGCCACAAGTAAGCTTGACTCCCTCTCCTCTCCATTGCATTGTGCTCTTTCTCCTGGCAGAGGCCTCTCGTTTGACAGCTGTGCAGTGAGATAACACTTAACCTAAAATCAGAAAAGGGGTGAAAAAGGACTTCATCGTCAGAACATAGAAAAGCAAATCTAGTCACTGGTTCTTAACCCTGAATTTAGAAACCTACTTTGTAATTCTCAAAATACTATATATCAAAAAAATAATGATAATAACAAATCAATCTTATATAGTGCTTTTCTAATACTCAAAGTCGTTTTACAATAAACGGGGTGAAACAAGATGACAGATAAACATGACACAGACATACAGGGGTGGATGGGAAGGGGGCTACAAGTGGGAGAAGCTTCTATTCTAAATAGTAGAATAGAGACAGATTTAGGGAAGGGCAGGGTTTGCAAAATGAAAAGTAAAGATTGTTTGCAACTTTTTGATCCCACCATGTGTATTTTTTTGGTTCAGTGTTTACATACAATGCATAATTTACAATCACAAAATACATTTAAGACTTCTTTTCTAGTTTCACTTGCACAACTGCGCTGTGTAGTAGCATTTGGCCAGTAAATCACAGATTCATAAAGTGGAGTGACTTGAAAGAAGATTGCAGATGGATAGCTACCCACTGTTTAGAACGCTGAACATTACTTTTTCTAGAATGTTGAATTAGAGGAATAGGTAGAGTAGGTAAAATTAGAGATTTCCTTCTACGTCAATGATCACTCCTTTAGATTTTAGCCTGTTTGGATTTGTGGGTACTTTACCCTTGGTCTTTGCGGTTGAGCACCATCTGCAGTAAACTCTGGGTTGTCTCTCCAAAGCTGAATCTGATTGGTAGAACAGCATATAAGGCTGTCCAGGGACATATCATTGTGTATTCATGCAGGTAAAGTGAAGTATATCAAACTACATCACAGTTACAGTCTCAGAGGACTTCATATCCCGACAGCAAGAAACAGGTACATAAAGTAAACAGCAGTAGGCATAACCTCCTATTATAAGCAGAAAAACCTTTTCAGGATATAAAATGGAAGAAACCTCAGGAAGAGTAGTGAAAGGATAGGAAAACAATATGTGTTGACTGGGCAATGAAGACAATGCAGTAACACATTTAGAACTAAAACACCTCATGAAAGCACTTACTGACACCACTTATTGATAACAAGTGAATGCAAAAAATACACTGCAAAAGGTATGTGTGCATATGTGTGCAGTTATGACTCTAGTGTTTATATATGAATGTGTATCACAGTTGAATTTGTGTGCATACATGTGATTCCGCCCCCGGTGTGGGAAGATGGCGGTGCGAATTCACATCTGCAGCAGCCTCACCCAGTACTGTTCCTGCAGTGTCTTTGTCCACGTCTTTGTCTAAGTTTGTTTTGTCTTGGCTTAATGGTTGGGAGAGCTTGTACTGGGTTGGCTGGGAGAGCTTGGTCTGCTGCGTCCTGTGGGCCCAGGGACCACAGCCCTGCCCGGAGCTCTGCCTGAAGAGGAAACACCGAGGGTGGTCTGACAGGGCACGGAGGAAGGGCAGGCTAAGCTAACTGCTAGCCCATGCAGACCGGCAGTTCCGATAACAGCGAGGGCGGTCTGGGGGTGGCCTCACCTGTGTTTTAGTGTTGTCGTGTGTCGAAGGTATCTGGCTGGGAGAACTGGCGTTGGATCGGCTGAGAGAGCTTGGTATGCTGTGTCCTGTGGGCCCAGGGATCACGGCCTTGCCTGGAGCTGCGAGGGCGGTCTGACAGGACGCAGAGGCGAGGCAGGCTAAGCTAACTGCTAGCCCATGCAGACCGGCAGTTCCGATAACAGCGAGGACGGTCTGGGGGTGGCCTCACCTGTGTTTTAGTGTCGTCATGTGTCGAAGGTGTCTGGCTGGGAGAACTGGCGTTGGATCGGCTGAGAGCTTGGTATGATGTGTCCTGTGGGCCCAGGGACCACGGCCTTGCCTGGAGCTGTGCCTGAAGAGGAAACACCGAGGGTGGTCTGACAGGGCGCGGAGGAAGGGCAGGCTAAGCTAACTGCTAGCCCATGCAGACCGGCAGTTCCGATAACAGCGAGGGCGGTCTGGGGGAGGCCTCACCTGTGTTGTCGTGTGTCGAAGGTGTCTGGCTGGGAGAACTGGCGTTGGATCGGCTGAGAGAGCTTGGTATGATGTGTCCTGTGGGCCCAGGGACCACGGCCTTGCCTGGAGCTGCGAGGGTGGTCTGACAGGATGCAGAGGCGGGGCAGGCTAAGCTAACTGCATCCCATGCAGACCAGCAGTTCTGACAGTCCTCCTGGCGGGCGTTCGTTCTCTGGACAGTGGAATGTTTGGACTGTGTTGCACTGAGTGGACTGTGTTGTCAACTGTTTGTGTGTTTTTGTTTTTTTTGCTTAGTTCTCTGTTTTTGTATTTTGTGTCACACTGCTGTGGGCTGGGAGAAACGGAATTTCGTTTCTTTTGTGTACACAAGTACACGAAAGAGACAACAATAAACTGTTCCTAATTCCTGAATGTGTGTGTCCACACATCAAGTCAAGTGTATCGTGCTCCTCCCCGGGTTCAAGAAAAAGCCCAGGCAGCAGCCCAGGCAGGGAGCGGAGCAAGGTTTTCTTTGTTTTTGTTTATTAATACACAACAGGCAAATAACACAATACAGCCATATTGTAAAGGGAGGAATAAGAACATGAGCTAGGCCATCCAGAGAGGAGATGGAAATGTTCATCTTTCAACCCTGGCATGTTTCCAGACAAGGTGGTACACGACCGTACCGATGATTCAGGACGGGTACCAAGATCATATCCATGATTCAGGACGGGGACCAAGATCATATCCATGATTCAGGACGGGGACCAAGATCATATCCATGATTCAGGACGGGGACCAAGACATGGAGAGAGGGAAACGTTTATGGTAGACAACAAAACACCGCTGGCCCCACCCTCAGCTCAGTGCAGTCTCCTCCCACAGCATCTCACGTATATGATGCTATTTATGAAGCATCAATATCTGTCACGCGAGGTCCAATGGGTGCTTCAAATAAAAAAAACAAAAACAAAATAAAAAACAAAATAAAAATTTAAAAAAATAATTGAAGCTATCTCTGAAGACTATATGCTCCAGCAGCTAAATTCAAGATGCTTTGATTAGTTTTTTGGTCACACTCTTTAAATCCCATTTTATTATTTATTCTATTGGGTATATTTATAAGGTACTTTCAGCATGTTTACAGTGTGTTATTACACTATCTGTAGGGTGCTACAGGGATGTAGAAACGGTTATGAACCTCTCCATGAGGCTTCATGTAGTACATGTAATTATGAAGCCATACGGGAACGTTTTAAAGTGCTAAACACCACATGGTAGAACACGTGTCCTGCTGCAGAGCTCACGTTCAACGGGAAACACACTGCATCACTGTAGTGTAGTGTACAGCTTTATAAATCTAGGGCTGTGCACTGACAAGAATTTGGCGATATGGTTTGTATCACAATTCAATATATTGTGATCATATTATGATACCACAAACACGGTGATATACTGCAATATTTTGTAAAAAAAAAAAAAAAAGTCAACAAAATGTCATTACGAAAATACCCCCATGTGCATCAGATCAGAGTATCGGAGTCATGGCTAGCGGGGCGCTGACAAAGCATACTGCTGATGTGGTTCTGTGCAGCCCTGTTACAGTACGGCACCTGCCATCTAGTGGTCAGAGTTGGAAACGACACTGAAATAGTGCTGCTGCCATGTATATATAGTAGGTCTCTATGTGTTATTTTAAGAATCGATGCAGTGTTTTTGGAAATCAATACAATATTGAGGCAGATAGTGCCTTGACTGCACTTTATACAGTGCTTTTTAGCAACAACAGCCACTCAAAGTGCTTTACAATTAATTAACTAATGCCTCATATTCTCACACACACACACACACACACACACACACACACACACACACACACACACACACACACACACACACACACACACACACACACACACACACACACACACACACACACACACACACACACACCAGTGATGCGAGGTAATGACCTGCTCATAGGCAGCAGTTAGATTCTTGTGTCTTGCTCAGGGACACCTCCATATTTTTGCAGGGAGGAGCCGAGGATCGAACTGGCAACCATTCAGTTACCAGACGACCCGCTCCACCTCCTCAGCAGCACTTGATATTCGAGTGCACTGATATTTTCTTACACCCCTTCACAGATCTAAGGTTGTGTGAAGTGCAGGGCTTGTCAGTGAGATTTTAGAAAGTCTCAGACATCATTCCATGGCTGTTAAAATCACTATTTTAGGTGTTTCTACACACTTCCAGTAAAGATGTCTTTCTTAATGCTTACCAATACCAACACTCTAGTCACTGATTAACAATCTCAAATATTGTCACGTGACTATTCCAGTGTTCAAGCCCTATAACTGGAAGTGTAACCCTGACAGAATATGAAGGCTGAGTGGTTGTGAAGGGCTGGAGGATTGTGAAGGGCTGAAGGTTTGTGAAGGGCTGGAGGATTGTGAAGGGCTGAAGGGTTGTGAAGGGCTGGAGGGTTGTGAAGGGCTGAAGGGTTGTGAAGGGCTGAAGGGTTGTGAAGGGCTGAAGGGTTGTGAAAGGCTGGAGGGTTGTGAAGGGCTGGGGGGTTGTGAAGGGCTGGAGGGTTGTAAAGGGCTGGAGGGTTGTGAAGGGCTGGAGGGTTGTGAAGGGCTGAAGTGTTGTGAAGGGCTGGAGGGTTGTAAAGGGCTGGAGGGTTGTGAAGGGCTGGAGGGTTGTGAAGGGCTGGAGGGTTGTGAAGGGCTGAAGTGTTGTGAAGGGCTGGAGGGTTGTGAAGGGCTGAAGTGTTGTGAAGGGCTGGAGGGTTGTGAAGGGCTGAAGGGTTGTGAAGGGCTGAAGGGTTGTGAAGGGCTGAAGTGTTGTGAAGGGCTGGAGGGTTGTGAAGGGCTGGAGGGTTGTGAAGGGCTGAAGTGTTGTGAAGGGCTGGAGGGTTGTAAAGGGCTGGAGGGTTGTGAAGGGCTGGAGGGTTGTGAAGGGCTGGAGGGTTGTGAAGGGCTGAAGTGTTGTGAAGGGCTGGAGGGTTGTGAAGGGCTGAAGTGTTGTGAAGGGCTGGAGGGTTGTGAAGGGCTGAAGGGTTGTGAAGGGCTGAAGGGTTGTGAAGGGCTGAAGTGTTGTCAAGGGCTGGAGGGTTGTGAAGGGCTGAAGAGTTGTGAAGGGGTGAAGTGTTTTGTGATGATGTTGAAGGAATTGCATGTGGGACACCACTTGAGGGGAATGGCAAAGTGTTAAACCGGTTGATGCCAAGCTGTAGTGTTATGCATGCACCCGGGTCCTTCAGTGGTAACACTAATAGGACAGAGACAAGTAAGAGAAAGAAATGGCACCTTTTTGGCATTGTTGGTGACCCTTATTGGCTAATTTGACTGAAATGTACTACACCTCCTTGGCCCTCGCCTCAATAGCACAACCAAGTGTTGTGATTGGTTCACTGCTCTACGAGTTGCAGCCAGTTATATGCCAGGCCACGCCTCACGTATCATTTCATAAGTTGTAATCGTTATGTGGCCGTGCTGTTTTTGCTATTAAGCTTCTTAGAGACAGTTATTTTCCAACAGGCGTTGTGCTTTATACATTTAGTGGATGGTCTTTCAGATATTTCTAAAACTGTATGGAGTCTTTTTAATCATTTCTAAATCACTTTATCTTCAAGTCGGTTTCATAACACATTGTAAACCAGCTTATAAGGTGTGTTCATAATGGTTTATGACCATTAGCTTCATGGAAAGTGCTGCCCTTTGTATCTGAATTAAACAGTGAAAGATTAATTAAGTGTGTGTTGAGATGGTGATAGTCTACTATGACTCTACCAGAAGATGGCTTTATGTGAAGCAGCTGCTGTGGTCACAGGGTGAGTGGTGTTAGTGAGACAGCACATGTCATATTGTTATAGCTCATATTACTGGTTAGTTCATTATAGCTCATATTACTGGTTAGTTCATTATAGCTCATATTACTGGTTAGTTCATTATAGCTCATATTACTGGTTAGTTCATTATAGCTCATATTACTGGTTAGTTCATTATATTATAGCTCATATTTCTGATTAGTTATAATTATATTATAGCTCATATTACTGGTTAGTTCCGTTTGAGTGAGGAGATTAAGGCTACGGGCTGGAATTACAAACAGGAATAGAAAAGCAGAAAGTCAACTCTGTTGTTCCATCTTTTTATGACTTGGTTAAGACAGGTAAAAGCCCAACGATGTGGGTTCTTATGAACTGCTGTGGGTTCTTGTGCACTGCTGTAGGTTCTTATGAACTGCTGTGAGTTCTTATGACCTGCTGTGGGTTCTTATGACCTGCTGTGGGTTCTTATGACCTGCTGTAGGTTCTTATGACCTGCTGTGGGTTCTTATGAACTGCTGCGGATTCTTATGACCTGCTGTGGGTTCTTATGACCTGCTGTGGGTTCTTATGACCTGCTGTAGGTTCTTATGACCTGCTGTGGGTTCTTATGAACTGCTGCGGATTCTTATGACCTGCTGTGGGTTCTTATGACCTGCTGTGGGATCTTATGACCTGCTGTATGTTCTTATGACCTGCTGTGGGTTCTTATGTACTGCTGTGGGTTCTTATGACCTGCTGTAGGTTCTTATGCACTGCTGTGGGTTCTTATGACCTGCTGCGGATTCTTATGTACTGCTGTGGGTTCTTATGACCTGCTGTAGGTTCTTATGACCTGCTGTGGGTTCTTATGACCTGCTGTAGGTTCTTATGCACTGCTGTGGGTTCTTATGACCTGCTGCGGATTCTTATGTACTGCTGTGGGTTCTTATGACCTGCTGTAGGTTCTTATGACCTGCTGTGGGTTCTTATGTACTGCTGTGGGTTCTTATGACCTGCTGTGAGTTCTTATGTACTGCTGTGGGTTCTTATGAACAGGCTGTTTTCAGCAGACAATCTGATGAAGTGTTGTTGTCCTGCTGCTGACTGGAAGTGTTCAGGTTGACTTATTCGTTTGGTCAAATCCATCCATGCCAAGAGGTGTGCAACAAATACATTATTTCTTTGGAGTGATGCTGGACTGTGAGATGAGCGGAAGGGGAAGTGACACGCCAGAAAGCAGCGAGAGGGTCTGTTAGATACTGTTAAATACTGAACAGACAACACATGTGAAGTGTTGTCAGACTGTGTTGGGGTGTACGAGTCTTAATGTGTACCAAGTCAACAATCAGATGTGTGCAACAGAGTTAAATCCAGTTTTCCGTACTTCCAGAAATTCAGCAAGAAATGCTTTGACCTGTTAGTGGATTATTTTAAATGTTATTTTGTTTAGTTTAATTGTTTTTGTTTTACCTTAGGCTCAGTCTCTTGGATCTGGGGGTTATTAATTAACGGGTCAACCACACAACTGGTCTCTACCTCCCTCACGAGGCATTTCTGAAACACCTGGGCAAGAGGAGCAAAGGTTAAGAGGTCAAGGGTTACCGAGAGTGTGGATGCACCACAGTCACCCTGATATCCTTCCCTTAGCATGATGCTGGGCGTCATGTGCTCAAGATGTCATGTAATTCTCATCTACGTGTAAGTAGGTGGGATGTGAGTAGGCTGACTGACCAATGCTGGTTAAGTGTCTGTTTTAGAATTAATCATGAAGGTGCGACAACATAACCATATCTTATTTACCCGCCTCCCCTCATCTAACATCTACAGCACATTTCTGTCCCCCCCCCTTTTTCTCCCCAGTTGTATCCGGCCAATTACCCCACTCTTCCGAGTCATCCCGGCCGCTGCTCCACCCCCTCTGCCAATCCGGGGAGGTCTGCAGACTACCACATGCCTCCTCTGATACATGTGGAGTCACCAGCTGCTTCTTTTCACCTGACAGTGAGGAGTTTTGCCAGGGGGACGTAGCGCGTGGGAGGATCACGCTATTCCCCCCAGTTCCCCCTCCCCCCCGAACAGGTGCCCCGACTGACCAGAGGAGGCGCTAGTGCAGCGACCAGGACACATACCAACATCCGGCTTCCACCCGCAGACACGGCTAATTGTGTCTGTAGGAACGCCCAACCAAGTCGGAGGTAACACGGGGATTCGAACGGCAGATTTCTAATGTAAGCAGAAGAACAAAGGATAATTCATGCTGGACCTTCTTCTGAACAGGAAGTTGTTCTGGTAAGCTACTTTGTCTGCTTAAAACTAAACATGCTAAGAACATGTGTCTGTGCGTGTCAAGTTTTAAGAAACACACTATTAGCATGCGGTGAATCCACTGTTTCCATCCTTCCATGAATTTCCCAAAATATTCTGACTTTAAAAGCTAAAATCAATAGTTTGGCCACAGAATGTTGAAAGACATGACGTCTTGGTGTTGATGAGAGATGTATGAACTAAATGAAGTATACCTGCAGTTCTTTCATGAATTTTCTGTCCTCTTCTTCCTCCTCGTCCTCTTCCTCTGCTGACATTGTAATAGGGGAAGAGGTAGGTGCTGGTACTGGTACTGGTGCTGTTGCTGGTGCCGGTACTGGTGCTGGGTGAGGGTTCTGGGGCTTTGGTTTGACCTCGGGGGGCAGCCGGGGAGGTTTTGCTTGAGGAGCTGCGGCCTCCTCCTTCTTGCTGTCATCCTTGGGCGGTGGATAAAATATGTTGTATGTCACATATAAATATAGCAGAAGTCTGGCACCCACTGTAAGTCCAGTCTTTGGTTTGGTCATTTCTCTAAAAATATTTTGCAAAATAAATTGAAAATTCCCCTAAAAGCAAGAAACTGAGTACAGGCTTGCTTATTTCTCTTTCAACATTTTCAAAATGAAAATAACTCAAGTCGTTTTAACTATAGTTCTTCCCAACACCTAATTTTGGTTGATGGCTTTTCTCTTAAACTAAAAAATGACTCTTATTACTTTAAAAAGGGGTCATCACGTAGGTTTGCTGGAGCATGCATGTTCATACTCACCTGTGCTCCAACAGGCTCTTTCCTGGCTGTGAAGATCACCTCCCCCGACCTGCCGGTGGTGAGACCTGGACTGCCAGTGCAGAACCTGGGATAATAACAGGGACAAACAATAATAATAACTATTATTATATTATTATTATTATATTATTTATATATGATTATTTACATACTGTGGCAGCATGAGGAAAAACACAGGAGATGAAGGCGAGTTTGAAGTTTATTCCTCAGCTCCAAAACCAAACTGAAACAGGAACAACCCTGCACCAGAGAGCCCGGGAACGTAAACCACGCCCCCATCGTAAACCACGCCCCCAGCTCACAGCCCTGCTGGGTGAGAGGCATAACCCCTAGTGGCCGCCACACAGCCCCCCCCCCCCCCCCGAACACCCAGAAGGGACTCCTGGAAAGCAAATCAGTGTCTCACTGGAGGCTTAAGCAGCCTGCCATAACGGCTGCGCCGTCCCTCAGCTGAAACAGTAGGTGAAACACAGTCCAAAGCCGGCTGAGAAGCAGAATGCTGAACCCGTGAAGACACTGCCGGGGTCCTGGAAGGAGGACGACCCCGACGGGGAACCTGGGCCGGAAACACAACTTCGCCTGCCACCCTGTGCGCCGGTTTAAACCTATCAAGCGTGACACGCTCCCTACGCCCACCCATATCCAGCACAAAACCCTTAAGACCCGTCTCAAGAACCCGAAATGGGCCATCGTATGGGGGTTGGAGGGGTGAGCGGTGAGCATCATGCCGTACAAAAACAAAACGAGCCGACATGAGCTCCGCAGGTACGAACGACCACGGAAAACAGTGGTGAACGGGGCCTGGAACCCGAGTGCTGTCGGACAAAAAAGGATAAACGGCCGGACGGGGTCGAGGAGCGGAACTCCCAGGCAACAATTCCCCAGGGACGCGGAGCGGCTGACCGAGCACCAGCTCAACGGGCGAAGCGTCGAGGTCCTCCGTAGGAGCCGAACGCAACCCGAGCATAACCCAAGGTAAACGGTCCACCCAGTTACCATCCGAGAGCGCAGCACGCAGCGCTGCCTTGAGCGACCGGTGAAAACGTTCACACAAGCCGTTAGCCTGAGGGTGGTACGCGGTAGTGCGGTGTACCTGCACACCCAAGGATCGCGCAAGTGCCGACCAGAGCTCTGACACGAACTGGGGGCCCCTGTCTGAGGTGATATCTGATGGAGTGCCGAAACGGGCGACCCAGGAGGAAAGAAAAGCGCGTGCAACATCCGAGGATGTTGTGGAGGATAGACGGACAGCCTCTGGTCACCTGGTGGTCCGATCCACCATTGTGAGCAGGTGCGTAAAACCCTGTGAAGAAGGTAGAGGGCCCAGGAGGTCCACATGCACGTGGTAGAAACGTCTGGCCGGGATCGGAAACGGTTCGAGGGGCGACTTAGTGTGCTGGTGGACCTTAGCGCGCTGGCACGCCACACATGCAGCCGCCCACCCCTTGAGGTCCTTGCGGAGGCCAGGCCAGACGAACTTGGAACCGACCAACTTCACCGACGCCCGAACACCAGGGTGGGAGAGGGAGTGAATCGATTCGACAACTCGACGGTGCCAGGCCACTGGAACAATGGGGCGGGGACGGCCGGTGGAGACTTCGCAGAGGAGGGCAGAACTGCCTTCCTGCATCACAGCGTCCTCTAGCTTGAGGCCGGTACGCGTTGACCTAAGGACAAGGACGTCCGGGTGGCTGGGCTGGTCGGCAGCCATAGCGGAGAAATCCACACCGAGGTGCACAGGACACACAAGCACACGCGACAGACAATCAGCAACAGGGTTGGACTTCACGGCCACATGCTGAATATCCGTTGTGAACTCGGAGATGGCCGCCAGGTGGCGGTGCTGACAAGCAGACCACGGCTCAGTCACCTTGGACATGGCGAAAATCAACGGTTTATGATCCACATAAGCCGTGAAGGAGCGACCCTCCAGCAGGAAGCGGAAATGACGGGTTGCAAGCTGCAGTGCCAGCAACTCCCGGTCAAAAACGCTGTACTTGCGCTCGCTATCCCGCAGTTTGCGGCTAAAAAATGCGAGTGGCTGCCACGCATTCGCCACACGCTGCTCAACCACAGCCCCCACGGCTATGTCAGACGCATCGGTTGTTAAAGCTATGGACGCCATGGGTGTGGGATGGGCGAGGAGGGCAGCGTTAGCCAGGGCGCACTTAGCTCCGTCAAAGGCCTGGACCCGTTCGGGAGTCCAGTCGACAGGGTCGTTAGCCTTCTTAAGCCGCAGGGCTTCGTAAAGTGGCTGAAGGAGGTGGGCAGCGCGAGGGAGGAAACGGTTATAGAAATTCTCCATGCCCAAGAATTCCTGCAATGCCTTAACAGAGACCGGGCGGGGAAATTCCGCCACCGCTTGCACCTTAGAAGGCAACGGGACCGCGCCTTGCGGCGAAATGCGGTGACCCAAGAAGTCAATCACCGGCAGTCCAAACTGACACTTGGCCGGGTTGACTATCAGGCCGTGTTCGTCCAGACGACGGAAAACCTGTTTCAGGTGCGCCAGGTGCTCTTCAGCTGACGGACTGGCCACTAATATGTCGTCGAGATAAACGAACACGAAAGCAAGGTCACGCAACACCGAGTCCATCAGCCTCTGAAAGGTTTGCGCTGCCCCCTTCAAGCCAAAAGGCACGCGCATGAACTCAAAAAGCCCAAACGGGGTGATCACTGCGGTCTTGGGCAAGTCCTCTGCGCGCACGGGAACCTGATGATAGCCGCGCAACAGGTCCACCTTAGAGAAGATAGTGGTACCTGCCAGGCGTATGGAAAAGTCCTGTATGTGTGGGATGAGATAGCGGTCATTGGCGGTGACGTTGTTCAGGCGGCGACTTTCGCCGCCAGGCCTCCACGACCCATCCGCCTTGGGCACCATGTGAAGCGGCGAGGCCCACGGGCTGTTGGAACGCCTCACTATACCCAGACGCTCCATGACCCCCTCCTCCGACGCCGGCTGCAGAGGCTCCGATGCCACACTGCACAGAGAACCGTCTGGTAGCCAGCAGGACCCGATCGGCCTCCTCAGCCAAACCTCGGCAGTCACCAGCGGCCAGACACGGGGAGTTAGCCAAAGCCGCGCGCACAGGAGACGGGAGCTGGTGCAGGAAAACGTGCGGGAAAAGGAATCCACCTTCGTCTGAGCCTAGCAGCGACAGCATATTGTCCATGAGATCCACAGCCGTCCCGTCGCCCAAACCGGATAGGGAAAGGATTCTATCTGCCCTCTCTGCGGCGGATAGGCTGTACCTCCGGAGCAGAAGATATTTGAGGGCGACGTATTTATCGTGTTGCGGAGGGGCGCGCAACAGCTGCATGGCCCGGTGTGTGGACTGCTGGTCCAGCGCAGCGACGAACAAATAGTATCTGGAGTCGTCCGCGGAGATTCCACGTAGGTGGAACAGCGCCTCGACATGCTGGAACCACGAGGCCGGGTCGCTCTTCCAGAACTCTGGGAGTTTCACAGCCGCGGGGAGAACGGCCGGCTGTGAGAGTTGGGGCGGCGTGGCCGAAGTGGATTCACACTCTTCTTCTGCTCCAAACATGTTCAATTCGGGGTCACCAATGTGGCAGGATGAGGAAAAACACAGGAGACCAAGGCGAGTTTGAACTTTATTCCTCAGCTCCAAAACCAAACTGAAACAACAACGACCTTGCACCAGAGAGCCCGGGAACGTAAACCACGCCCCCAGCCCCCAGCCCTGCTGAGTGAGAGGCATAGCCCCTAGTGTCCGCCACAATATTATTAATATATTATTTAGATAATAATAATAAATATATAAAATAATATATTATTATATTATTTATATGTTATTATTTACACATTATTTTATATTATTAATATATCTAAATAATAATAATTTATTATTAAAATAATAATACATTATTATTATTATTAATATTATTATTATTGGTACTACTACTTAGTAGTAAACTTTACGGGCAGGGGTCATGATGCAGTAGTGGATAGTAGCTTGGCAGTTGGCATTTCTCTGTTCATAAACAGGGATCAGCGCCTCTCTTCTGGCACTGGTGCTGTTTTGCTATGGTGCTTGCTTGCTGGTTTTCCATCGTATCTGATGATGACCATCTTCTCCTATTTGTGGGTCCTTTGGTGGCTGAATAGTCCGATCCTGAATGCACACTTGCGGTTGCAGAGCGGGCATATAAAAGTGGTGCTCGAGGGGGGGGCAGGGGTAGCTTTGCGAGCATGCGTCTTCGCACGCTTTGCTTCACGGTGTTGTGTGCGCTGGTTTTCAATATACTTCACTCCCTCTGAGATGTGAGAGCGCCAGGTGGTGCGGCAGGAGGCAAGTTCCTACAGAGAAGAGGGGTTGATCTGGCATCTTTTCAGTGTGGTCTTCATTTGGTCTTTGAACTGCTTCTTCTGCCCACCAGCAGTGCGTTGACCAAGGTGTAGTTGGCCATAGAGGACTTGTCGTGGGAGTAATTGGCTGGGCATGTGAATGACATGCCCAAGCCACCTGAGTTGATGGTGTTTTAGGGTAGACTCCACGCTGCAGCTGCCTGCCCGCTCCAACACCTCTGTGCGTGGCACTCTGTCCTCCCAAATAATGCCGAGGATCCTCTGGAGACATTTCACATGGTAGGCCTCCAGGCTTCTGAGATGGTGGCTGTAGATGGTCCATGCCTCACACCCATAGAGTAGTGAGGAGATGCACACTGCTCTGTAAACAAGCACTTTGATGTGGAGATTGAGGTTGCTGTTCTGGAAAACCCTTCTCTTTAGACGGCCAAAAGATGTTGTTTGCTACAGTGCCTCCTTCTGATGATTTGCATGTTCCTGTAAAACCCGGTCGTCAAGTACTCCTGGTAATCCCACATAGACAGGCCTATTTGCAGTTGATCAGCTCAGCATATCATACCTCTTACTTATGTCAGGTGTGTAAAGCTGACATATCATACCTCTTACTTATGTCAGGTGTGTAAATCTGACATATCATACCGCTTACTTATGTCAGGTGTGTAAATCTGACATATCATACCGCTTACTTATGTCAGGTGTGTAAATCTGACATATCATACCTCTTACTTATGTCAGGTATGTAAATCTGACATATCATACCTCTTACTTATGTCAGGTGTGTAAATCTGACATATCATACCTCTTACTTATGTCAGGTGTGTAAATCTGACATATCATACCTCTTACTTATGTCAGGTATGTAAATCTGACATATCATACCTCTTACTTATGTCAGGTGTGTAAATCTGACATATCATACCTCTTACTTATGTCAGGTGTGTAAATCTGACATATCATACCGCTTACTTATGTCAGGTGTGTAAATCTGACATATCATACTGTTTACTTATGTCAGGTGTGTAAATCTGACATATACCGCTTACTTATGTCAGATGTGTAAATCTGACATATCATACCGCTTACTTATGTCAGGTTTGTAAATCTGATATATCATACCTCTTAACTACGTCAGGTGTGTAAATCTGACATATCATACCTCTTACTTATGTCAGGTGTGTAAATCTGACATATACCGCTTACTTATGTCAGGTGTGTAAATCTGACATATCATACCGCTTACTTATGTCAGGTGTGTAAATCTGACATATCATACCTCTTAACTACGTCAGGTGTGTAAATCTGACATATCATACCTCTTAACTACGTCAGGTGTGTAAATCTGACATATCATACCTCTTACTTATGTCAGGTGTGTAAAGCTGACATATCATACCTCTTACTTATGTCAGGTGTGTAAATCTGACATATCATACCGCTTACTTATGTCAGGTGTGTAAATCTGACATATCATACCGCTTAACTACGTCAGGTGTGTAAATCTGACATATCATACCTCTTACTTATGTCAGGTGTGTAAATCTGACATATCATACCTCTTACTTATGTCAGGTGTGTAAATCTGACATATCATACCTCTTAACTACGTCAGGTGTGTAAATCTGACATATCATACCTCTTACTTATGTCAGGTGTGTAAAGCTGACATATCATACCGCTTACTTATGTCAGGTGTGTAAATCTGACATATCATACCGCTTACTTATGTCAGGTGTGTAAATCTGACATATCATACCTCTTAACTACGTCAGGTGTGTAAAGCTGACATATCATACCTCTTAACTACGTCAGGTGTGTAAATCTGACATATCATACCTCTTAACTACATCAGGTGTGTAAATCTGACATATCATACCTCTTACTTATGTCAGGTGTGTAAATCTGACATATCATACCTCTTACTTATGTCAGGTGTGTAAAGCTGACATATCATACCTCTTACTTATGTCAGGTGTGTAAAGCTGACATATCATACCTCTTAACTACGTCAGGTGTGTAAATCTGACATATCATACCTCTTACTTACGTCAGGTGTGTAAATCTGACATATCATACCTGTTACTTATGTCAGGTGTGTAAATCTGACATATCATACCTCTTACTTATGTCAGGTGTGTAAATCTGACATATCATACCTCTTAACTACATCACGTGTGTAAATCTGACATATCATACCTCTTACTTATGTCAGGCGTGTAAAGCTGACATATCATACCTCTTACTTATGTCAGGTGTGTAAATCTGACATATCATACCTCTTAACTACATCAGGTGTGTAAATCTGACATATCATACCTCTTACTTATGTCAGGTGTGTAAATCTGACATATCATACCTCTTACTTATGTCAGGTTTGTAAATCTGACATATCATACCTCTTACTTATGTCAGGTGTGTAAAGCTGACATATCATACCTCTTACTTATGTCAGGTGTGTAAAGCTGACATATCATACATCTTACTTATGTCAGGTGTGTAAAGCTGACATATCATACCTCTTACTTATGTCAGGTGTGTAAAGCTGACATATCATACCTCTTAACTACGTCAGGTGTGTAAAGCTGACATATCATACCTCTTACTTACGTCAGGTGTGTAAATCTGACATATCATACCTGTTACTTATGTCAGGTGTGTAAATCTGACATATCATACCTCTTACTTATGTCAGGTGTGTAAATCTGACATATCATACCTCTTAACTACATCAGGTGTGTAAATCTGACATATCATACCTCTTACTTATGTCAGGTGTGTAAATCTGACATATCATACCTCTTACTTATGTCAGGTTTGTAAATCTGACATATCATACCTCTTACTTATGTCAGGTGTGTAAAGCTGACATATCATACCTCTTACTTATGTCAGGTGTGTAAAGCTGACATATCATACATCTTACTTATGTCAGGTGTGTAAAGCTGACATATCATACCTCTTACTTATGTCAGGTGTGTAAAGCTGACATATCATACCTCTTAACTACGTCAGGTGTGTAAAGCTGACATATCATACCTCTTACTTATGTCAGGTGTGTAAATCTGACATATCATACCTCTTACTTATGTCAGGTGTGTAAATCTGACATATCATACCTCTTACTTATGTCAGGTGTGTAAAGCTGACATATCATACCTCTTAACTACGTCAGGTGTGTAAATCTGACATAATGACACGCTGAGTGACTGGGTAGATTCCAGTAAGCGTACCTATGCAGGGTCACAATGAGCATTAGCAGGGCAGGGGTACTCGAGGACTGGGTTGGGAAACACTACTGTAAGAGGGTAATTAAAGCATATGACTTCATTAAAATACTGCCTGCTCTGGAAAGGCAGTATAGTTTGATTATCCACATTAAAAAGTCATGTCTGTGACTGTGTCAGTACTGTCTTTGTAAGCAGGTCTTGGGAGTCAAATTATAAAACATCTGGCTGTATTTTCAGTTGCTTCTTGTGCATCATATCTACTGTACAGCTCAGTCTCCACGTAACTGATGTGGCCTAGTAACAAACACTGTGATTATAATGACCTTCTGGACACGTTCGGTTCACCCGTGTCCACATGAACTGGTTCAAGCTGCTGCGGGTTTCTGACCTGGATTATCGAGCACACATCAGGACGTTGGGATTATAAAACTGAAGCGAATGAAGAAGGTGATTTGTTAGAGGAGGACTACCCAGCAGTCAGATTACAAACACAACCTCCTCTATTCATATGTACACTGGTGCTGCCACACCTGTCAGTTTCCTTTGCCTTTCTGACCAGTCAACATGGCCTCTGTTGTTGTTACACATAGGTGATGCTGGGATTAAAAGTGATTCTCTCACCCGTGTTTTTTTTTCTCCATGGGTTTTTTCCCCCTTTTTCCTCCCCAATTGTATCCGGTCAATTACCCCACTCTTCCAAACTGTCCCGGTCTCTGCTCCACCCCCTCTGCTGATCCAGGGAGGGCTGCAGACTACCACATGTCTCCTCCCATACATGTGGAGTCACCAGCTGCTTCTTTTCACCTGACAGTGAGGAGTTTCACCTGGAGGATGTAGCGCATGGGAGGATCACACTATTCCCCCCAGTTCCCCCTCCCCCCTGAACAGGTGCCCTGACCAACCAGAGGAGGCGCTACTGCAGCAACCAGGACACATACCCACATCCAGCTTCCCACCCGCAGACACGGCCAATTGTGTCTGTAGGGACGCCTGACCAAGCTGGAGGTAACACAGGGATTCGAACCGGTGATCCCCGTGTTGGTAGGCAACGGAATGGACCGCTACGCTATCCAGACGCCCCTCATCCGCATTTCTTTATTGGCTTTCACCGCTGCTACTGATGATGACAGCGTCACGGTCGAGTGTTTCCTCAGTGGCGTTTTCATAAATGAATCCAAATTACCGCAGCAGCAGCATGCACCGTGTGTGGTGCAGTGCTGTTACCACTATACCGCAGCAGCAGCATGCACCGTGTGTGGTGCAGTGCTGTTACCACTATACCGCAGCAGCAGCAGCATGCACTGTGTGTGGTGCAGTGCTGTTACCACTATACCGCAGCAGCAGCATGCACTGTGTGTGGTGCAGTGCTGTTACCACTATACCGCAGCAGCAGCATGCACTGTGTGTGGTGCAGTGCTGTTACCACTATACCGCAGCAGCAGCAGCATGCACCGTGTGTGGTGCAGTGCTGTTACCACTATACCGCAGCAGCAGCAGCATGCACTGTGTGTGGCACAGTGCTGTTACCACTATACCGCAGCAGCAGCAGCATGCACCGTGTGTGGTGCAGTGCTGTTACCACTATACCGCAGCAGCAGCAGCATGCACCGTGTGTGGTGCAGTGCTGTTACCACTATACCGCAGCAGCAGCAGCATGCACCGTGTGTGGTGCAGTGCTGTTACCACTATACCGCCGCAGCAGCAGCAGCAGCATGCACTGTGTGTGGCGCAATGCTGTTACCACTATACCGCAGCAGCAGCATGCACCGTGTGTGGTGCAGTGCTGTTACCACTATACCGCAGCAGCAGCATGCACTGTGTGTGGTGCACTGCTGTTACCACTATACCGCAGCAGCAGCAGCAGCAGCATGCACTGTGTGTGGCGCAGTGCTGTTACCACTATACCGCAGCAGCAGCAGCATGCACCGTGTGTGGTGCAGTGCTGTTACCACTATACCGCAGCAGCAGCAGCATGCACCGTGTGTGGCGCAGTGCTGTTACCACTATACCGCAGCAGCAGCAGCATGCACCGTGTGTGGCGCACTGCTGTTACCACTATACCGCAGCAGCAGCAGCATGCACTGTGTGTGGCGCACTGCTGTTACCGCCATGTTTTAGGAATATGGGCCTCTATCAATGTGGTCATGTGGTGTGTAGACCACAGTGTGCTACCTCTGCACACGACCCGTCACAAATTGGCCCTCTACAATATCCAATCTATCACCAACAAAGCTCCTCTGGTCAGTGATGTCATCACAGAGTATAAACTGGACTATTTATGTCTCCCGGAAACCTGGAAGTCACCATGACTTTCTACAGCTAAATTCACCAACTCCACCAGGATTTGTTTACATACAGAAACCTTGGTCTTCAGGCACAGGAGGCAGCCTCACACTGATCTCTCGTGACAGTATAAAACCAACACCACCCTCTCTACCAGATCAATCTTCCTTTGAACTACTGAATGTTAAGCTCCATGGACTTACACCCATCATTGCTGCTGGTCTGTACAGACTACCCAAGGCATCAAATATTTTTATCACCGAACTCTCGACAGTTCTAAGCACCCTTATTGCAATGTCTGGTGAGCGACTCCATGGACCCCCTGCAGTTTGCATACCAGGAGAACATCGGTGTGGAGGATGCCATCATCTGCATGTTACAGAGAGCCTACACACACCTGGAGAGGCCATGCAGCACTGTGAGAATCATGTTCTTTGACTTCTCCAGCGCCTTTAACACCATCCAGCGACCCCGGCTAGCCGATAAGCTGTCAGTGATGCAGATAAACCACGGCCTGGTGGCCTGGATCATGGACTACCTCACCTGCAGACCACAGTATGTTAGGCTGCGGGGCAGTCGGCCAGACATGCTTGTCTTGCTACAGCACCGGTGCTCCAAAGAGTACTGTACTGACACCTTTTCTGTTCACTATCTACACCTCCGACCTCTGCTCCAACTTACAGACGTGCCACCTACAGAAGTTCTCTGATGACTCCTCCATCGCTGGCTGCATTATGGATGACAATGAGGGGAGTACAGAGACATAGTGGAGAGCTTCATGGGTTGGTGTGATAACAACCACCTCCAGTTTAACATCAGTAAGACCAAGGAGCTGGTGGTGGACTACCAATGAGGCAAAAAAGGGGACCCCTGCTCCCATCACCATCCGGGGGAGAAGGTGGAGATGGTAAACAACTACAAATTTCTGGGAGTACAAATGATCAACAAACCGGACTGGTCTGGCAACATTGAGGCCCTCTACAAGAAGGGTCAGAGCAGGCTGTACTTCCTGAGGAGGCTCAGGTCCTTCAATGTGTGCAGCAGGCTGCTGCGGATGTTCTACCAGTCTGCAGTTGTCAGTGTCCTATTTTTTTACTGTGGTTTGTTGGGGGGGGGGGGGGCGGCACCAACAGAAGAGATACCAGAAAACTGAACAAGCTGGTGAAGATGGCTAGCTCAGTAGTGGGGGTTGACCTGGATGACCTGGAAGCAGTTGTGGAGGGGAGGATGAGGAGGAAGATGGCTGCCATCTTGATGAATTCCTTTCATTCCCTCCACGATGAGACAGTGGGGAGGAGGAACACATTCAGTCATAGACTCATTGCCCCACGGCAAACCACGAAACGCCTCAGCCAATGTGTTGTACCAAAAGTCATCATGCTCCATAAGGCCTGCCCCAACCTCATTCACCCCCTCCTTCCTACCCCTCCCCTCCTCCTCCTCCGCCTCTCACACAAGGACTAACTAGGACTGACTCCTTGACCCCCTGACCCCTGCACAAGACTGAGTAGGACTGACTTCTTGACCTCCACAGACTGCCAGTGAGCCCTCTGACTTATGATTGGGCTGACTTGACCTAGTGACCCACCCGACTGTACCGTACCTTGCATGTTGCACACGGTGTAATGTTTTACAGTGCAGAAGTCGCTACTGTTCACATATTGCACATTACATATGACCTTGCATATTGCACTTTGTCTACTATTAAAACATACAACTTGCTATGTATTTATGGAACTGATGACAGAGCCTACTGCTGGTTGAGTGTATATGCTATATATGCTATCGTGCATATATATATATAATATATATATATATATATATGCTGATCTCATATCTATGATGTTGTGTAGTATTGTTCGTGTTAATGTTAGGTTTAGTACTGTTCTGACCCCAAGGTGACTGACCTCTACTATCTATCTACCTCTGTTACTCTACCCTGATGATAAGGAACTCAGAGGGATTATCCTGGCAAAAGCTTTTTCCCACCTGTACTTAAGTCATACACACAGGAACAAAACAAATGTAGAGCAGACTCAGAAAACTGCTCAGCACGATTCCTCTTCTCGCTGGCTCCTCCGGCTCCCACCATGATGGACTGACTACATGACGGATCTGAAAAAGGGCAGTTTCATTCGAGTGGTCTGACACTAACAACAGCCATCCACTGACCTGCGAGGGGGAGGAGGAGGGGGAGACTTGCCCCCTCTGTCTGGACTGTGTCTCCCGTCTTTGTCCACACTGGACCTGCGAGGCTTCTCCACCAGTGGCCTGACGGAGCGTTGTGAGCTGGCGGGAGCAGGAAGGACGTCCACACAAGGCTGAGCGGACCCCTCCGTGCCTGAACACATTCAGACATGAGAAGCGTAACAGTGTCAGTTACTTGGACACAAATTCATAACACGTTGAGTTTTATTTTTTACTTGAAATCAGTTACCCAGATACCCATCATCACCATCATCACCATCATCACCATCATCATCATCATCATGCTTCTGGATCGTGACGGAGCTTTTTACTCTGTGTACCATGCAGTCCTTCTTTGGTTTTGTTTTTGGATTTTTCCCTGTTGTTCTCCCCAGTTGTACTCGGCCAATTACCCCACTGTTCCGAGCCGTCCCAGTCTCTGCTCCACCCCCTCCGCTGCTCCACCCCTTCTGCTGATCCAGGGAGGGCTGCAGACTACCACACGCCTCCTCCCATACATGTGGAGTCCCCAGCCACTTCTTTTCACCTGACAGTGAGGAGTTTCACCAGGGGGATGTAGCACGTGGGAGGATCACGCTACCACCCGCCCCAGTTCCCCCTCCCCATGAACAGGCGCCCCGACCAACCAGAGGAGGCGCTAGTGTAGTAACCAGGACACACACCCACATCCGGCTTCCCACCCGCAGACACGGCCAATTGTGTCTGTAGGGATGCCCGACCAAGCCGGAGGTAACACGGGGATTGGAACTGGTGATCCCCATGTTGGTAGGCAACGGAATAGACCGCTACGCTACCCGGACGCCCCTGTACCATACAGTTCTTAATTTACCACCTCCAGCTCTGTTTTGACATCAAGAAGCTCTTAACTGGTTCCACTCACACCTGTCGCAAAGAACTTTCTTCATCACGAGGAAACCTTCTTCTTCTTCTTCTTCAGCCCTCATAACAGGAATTTCCCTAACACTCACCCTGCTTGTGCCGCCTTGCTTTCTGTTTCCATGCTCAGTGAATATCTCAGCGACATAAAATGCCGGACATGGTTTTTGCAGCTAAAAGAAAACAAATCTCAAATAGCTTTTTTGCCCCCCCCCCCCCCCACCCAATTTTTGAAAATGCAGCAAGGATGTACGGGATGAATTTAACCTGAAACAGGGGGTTTTGACGCGGGGTTATCCACCTCGTCTGGCAGTTTAGCACCTTCCTCTTCCAGGTTTTGTGGCAGTGCTGCTTCCTCCAGGGTTTGCTTGTGGGGCTGAGTTTGCTGCTCCACTTGACCTACACAGACAGCAGCGGTCCTGGTTAGGAGCACACACAGATCCATACCGCCCCTGATACCAGATCCATACCGCCCCTGATACCAGATCCATACCACCCCAGATACCAGATTCATACCGCCCCTGATACCAGATCCATACCGCCCCAGATACCAGATCCATACAACCCCTGATACCAGATCCATACCGACCCTGATACCAGATCCATATCACCCCAGATACCAGATCCATACCGCCCCAGATACCGGATCCATACTGACCCTGATATCAGATCCATACCACCCCAGATACCAGATCCATACCGACCCTGATACCAGATTCATACCGACCCTGATACCAGATCCATACCGCCCCAGATACCAGATCCATACCACCCCAGATACCAGATCCATACCACCCCAGATACCAGATCCATACCGACCCTGATACCAGATTCATACCGCCCCTGATACCAGATTCATACCGCCCCAGATACCAGATCCATACCGCCCCAGATACCAGATTCCTACTGCCCCTGATACCAGATTCATACCGCCCCTGATACCAGATCCATACCACCCCAGATACCAGATCCATACCGCCCCAGATACCAGATTCATACCGCCCCTGATACCAGATCCATACCGCCCCAGATACCAGATCCATACCGCCCCAGATACCAGATCCATACCGCCCCTGATACCAGATTCATACCGCCCCTGATACCAGATCCATACCACTCCAGATACCAGATCCATACCGCCCCAGATACCAGATTCATACTGCCCCTGATACCAGATCCATACCACCCCAGATACCAGATCCATACCGCCCCAGATACCGGATCCATACCGACCCTGATATCAGATCCATACCACCCCAGATACCAGATCCATACCGACCCTGATACCAGATTCATATCGACCCTGATACCAGATCCATACCGCCCCAGATACCAGATCCATACCACCCCAGATACCAGATCCATACCGCCCCAGATACCAGATCCATACCGACCCTGATACCAGATCCATACCACCCGATACCAGATCCATACCGCTCCTGATACCAGGCCAGTCTCACACTATGTAAATGCTGCTGCCATTGATGCTTATCCCGATGTTAAAATCTGACAGTAACAGCTGTTTTTACATTTTTATAGTATAAATCAGGATTATAGAGGATTGTACATCTTACTGATGGAGAAAAAAATATGCCTCAATAACTTCAATTCTGAACAATGTCAAATATTTCAAATCTACCAGACAGTGTGTCATTATGCATGCTCAATAATCCAGGTAAGACATCACAGACAGGTGAATCAGAACCACATCAAGTTCACCAGGGAGGATGTGGAACATGACAGGGTAGCCTTCTTACACTGTGACATTGCAGTTGGTGATGGGGACATGTGATTGTTGATGTTTACTGTAAACAAACACATACTGATCAGTACTTAAGGTTTGACTCTCATCATCCACTGGAGCACAAACTAGGAGTCATCAGGACGCTGAACCACCGAGTTGACAATGTCCCCACCGACACAGCGGCCGAGGAAAGGGGAGAAACCCCACATGAAACAGGCCCTGGTTAAGTGTGGTGATCCTAACTGGGTGTTTGTCAAAGCCAGGAAGACCCCAAACAGTGCACAACAGCTGTCTAAGCTTAAACCAGTGGTGATTCTGTATGTGGTGGGAGCGTGGGAAAAGTTGAGACGCGTATTTTCCAAACACCACATCTCAGTTGCTTTCCAACCCCAAAACATGCTGCACCAGAAGTTGATCCACCCAAAGAACCAGGTCCCCCGGCACAAACAGAGTAATATAGTGTAGCTGTTAAGTGACTTGTACATCGGGGAAACTAAACAGACGCTGGCCAAGAGGATGGCACAACACAGGAGAGCTAACACGTCAGACCAGGACTCCACAGTCTACACCATCTACACAGTCTACACAATCTACAGACCAGGACTCCACAGTCTACACCATCTACACAGTCTATCCCTGAACCGGAGGGGGGGGGGGGTAAGGGCCCTGACACACCAGGTCGATGGTTGGCCGTCAGCCAATGTCAAGCCGTCGGTGAGCGTCTGTGACCCTAGTTTTTGCGGTGTGTACCGCACTGTTGGCACTAGTTGGACCCCTGTCAGTAGCTTTTTGGCCGATTCAGCGTGTTGGATCGGTGGAGCCCATTGGTGAGAGATCACTCTGATTGGCTGCTCAGCTTAGTGAATCAGTGCAGAACGTACATGCTAGTTGGCTGTCGGCTGTAGTCTTTGCGGTGTGCTGAAGTGCTAGTTTTTGGCCCAGATGGCAGGCAATGTGAGGCAATGCAACAGTCAGCCTTCGTCGCCGCTATTTGCAACCATTGCAACCGTTCCCCAATCCTCTGTGAATAGTTCACATGACCATTATAACTCCAGTTAATGGTCACGGCAATTTGCATATGAAACTGGTCGTTGGTTTGGGTCGTTATAAGGGTGGGGACACCTGCAGTCACTGTATTGTTTATAAGGGTGGGGACACCTGCAGTCACTGTATTGTTTATAAGGGTGGGGACACCTGCAGTCACTGTATTGTTTATAAGGGTGGGGACACCTGCAGTCACTGTATTGTTTATAAGGGTGGGGGTACCTGCAGTCACTGTATTGTTTATAAGGGTGGGGGTACCTGCAGTCACTGTATTGTTTATCAGGGTGGGGTACCTGTAGTCACTGTATTGTTTATGAGGGTGGGGTACCTGTAGTCACTGTATTGTTTATAAGGGTGGGGTACCTGCAGTCACTGTAATGTTTATAAGGGTGGGGGTACCTGCAGTCAGGGTATTGTTTATAAGGGTGGGGGTACCTGCAGTCACTGTATTGTTTATAAGGGTGGGGGTACCTGCAGTCACTGTATTGTTTATAAGGGTGGGGGTACCTGTAGTCACTGTATTGTTTATAAGGGTGGGGGTACCTGCAGTCAGGGTATTGTTTATAAGGGTGGGGTACCTGTAGTCAGGTGAGACTGAAGAGGTCACCTAGATGATGATGAAACAACGTTTCTGTCATGTTGTGTCCAGATGAAGTGATTCACTGTTCCGGGACAGCAGGCAGTTTGTTTAAGCATTGTCTAAAGTGACTGGCTGTGAAACTGTCAATATATTTATGTGGTAGAGAGGATACTGGATCCTTGTCATGTGATTATAATGGAGTTTTACCTGCTGTGTCTTCCTTATTTCTGCAAAACCTTACAGTAAAACATTTAAACATTAACCGAAGCCTCCACCATCACTACAGGTGTGCCATAGTCAAAGCAAGATAGTACAGCCCCGTGACACATGTTTATATTTACAGTAGTACGATGGTCTCATTTTAGGTGTTGTGCATGTTAAGAGTCCCGTTATTCCATCAAGTTAAGAACAAGCTGATATAACCGCTTGTCCAGTCCTTAAAGCTACCTTGAAGAGTCAGGTCTAAAGGTGTCTCCGGATCTGACCGAGGTGCAGTGGCAGGAGGAGGGGGCTGCTCTCCGATGTTGGACATGTCTGGAGCAGGAGCGGAGCTCACTGGGCTGGCCTGTGTTTCCTGGAGAACATGATCCAAGTCTGGGGTGGTGGTGGTTGGGGGAACAGCTGACTGGTTCATTTGGCTGGTGGTGGGTTTGGGTGGGATCACGCTGCTGAGATCTGTGTCATTTTGATTGATTTCTGAGGTTGCCTCAGTCTGGCCCCCCTCTAGGGTCTCTCTCTGTGGTGGAGGGAGATACAGGCACACATGTTAATTCTTCTGAACAGAGATGGTGAAAATCAAAAAGAAGCTTTAACATTGCATCATGGCGGTCCTACAAGAGCACTATAGGATATCAATGCTGATTGTAAACCGCCAGGGGAGCCATTTTCAATGATCACGCTTTGGTATACATAAATAAAGATAACTGAAACACTTAACTTATGAATGGATGAACCAGTTGTCAATCAAGGGATCAATGTGAATAAATGTATATGTGCAAGTGCAAAAAAACCAAAAACATTCGGGGTCTGTGGGTGGGAAGCCGGATGTGGGTGTGCGTCCTGATCGCGGCACTAGCGCCTCCTCTGGTCGGTCTGGTCTGAGGCGCCTGTTTGGGGGGGGAGGGGGAACTGGGGGGGAATAGCATGATCCTCCCACGTGCTATGTGCCCCTGGTGAAACTCCTCACTGTCAGGTGAAAAGGAGCGGCTGGCGACTCCACATGTACAGGAGGAGACATGTGGTGGTCTGCAGCCCTCCCTGGATCGGCAGAGGGGGTGGGGCAGCGACCAGGGTGGCTTGGAAGAGTGGGGTAATTGGCCAGTTGGGGAGAGAAGGGGGGGGGGGATTCACAGATTCACTGCCATAACTTCAAGGTATCATCCCAGAAACCTCAGCAGCAAGGGAGCAGCTGTTTGGCTAACTTATGTTAACTTATATTTGGAACTTGTGTTTGGTTCATCCCAGCAGCCTTGATCCATGCTGTAACAACTGCTGTTTGTAAAACAAAGCTCTTGTAAACAGTTTGTGCGGTGTTACATGTGCAGTACTAAAAATCACACTTTTTACAGTGTTTAAACTGCCACCTCCAAATAAGTCAAAGTGATGTGTCTTGCATCAGGTCTTGCTGTGTTGTGGTTAGGGCGTGGATGGTCGTAGGGCACTGTGTTAGCTTACAGCCGCACCAGCGTAGGTTATCAGTGAGTGATAAGGATGAATGAAATAGTCAAGGTAATTAGCTAACTGGCGGCTACAACTTTGTTAACATTTACTTAGATGATCTGCTTATTATCATCATCACAGGTTTTATTTGTTTTGTGCAATATTTCAGATAGAGCTATCAGACAGTGCAGTGTGGCTGTCAGCTAATGTGTTATTATTTCTTTATCATCTATCAGTTTCCACAACACACATGATGAACTGCCTCCAATGAATACAACACTCATCTAAAAATGTTGTGAATAAATCCATACAACAACTTAGTGAAGCAAGTCCTGAATTTTCAAAAGTCTATCTCACACATCACTTTTGCCTAAATGATCCAGATTGTACACGACACACTGACCAGGCAGTCATGAAGTAAAGACAGGAGGAGACATGTACAGAATGTGAGACTGAGCTTGATGGTGGCCCTGCTAGCACATCTATCTTTTACTGATGAACATGTGCTAAATCCTCTACTGTGACACCTGTCCCAAGGAACACCAGTCCCAGGCAACTTCATGATTTAGACCAGCTGCGCTGACATCATTAATAATGAACATCTTTGAGAAAATTGTTAAAAACCTTGTTTTGTTAACTGTGGATGGAAAACTTGATGCACTGCAATTTGCTTACCAGGCAGGGAGAGGTGTGGAGGACGCAAAGATTTTTATACTTAATAACCTGGATAAGCACTTACAAAAGCCACAAGCCCATGCTGGACTTTTGTTTGTTGACTTTTCATCAGCATTCAATACGATGCAGCCGCATGTTTTAATAGATAAGTTGCTATGTGATTTTAATTTGCCTCACCAGCTTGTGTTATGGATCTTGGACTTCTTGACTGACAGAGAGCAGAAGGTGTCTGTAAACAACTGTCTGCCATACTCTGTAGCCATGTCCACAGGCTCACCACAAGGATGCCTCCTTTCGCCCTTACTTTTTGTTATGTACGCTGATGGATTCAGGAGCACTCGGGGGGGGGGGGCAGCTATTTGGTCACATTTTCTGACGACACTTCACTATTGACCCTTCTCCAAGGTTCAGAATCAGTCCATGGAAATGTTCTTGCTGATTTTATTTCTTGGGGTGATAGCACCTTCTTGGACTTAAAAGTTTCTAAAACCAAGGAAGCGATTATTGATTTTAGATGTAACAGAGATGCAGCCAAAGAGTGCATCATACATAATGCAGGTGTGGAGAATGGTTACAGCATACAAATATTTGGGCACTATCATGGATGATCACCATACATTTAATGTGAGCACTGAGGCTATTGTGAAACGGGGGCAACTGAGAAGTCACCTTCTGCGCAAACTAAATTTCTTCTCTGTCAGTCCTGTCATCCTCTGTCGCTTTTGTCAATCTCTTATTGAGAGTCTTCTAAGTTTTTCTTTTATCTTCTGGTTTCACAGCCTCACGGTAAAAGACAGGAAGAGCTTGAATAACATTGTTAAAATCTGGTCTAAGATCACTGCAGTGAAACAAAGAAATCTGAATTCTTTGTGCAACCAACAAATCCTCCAGAAAGCAGCACGTATTTTGGCTTCTTCTGGACAAGTTCTAGCAAGTGAAATTTCCCTGTTGCCACAGGGCGTCGTTATGTTTTACCTGCTTGTAAAACTAATGGTTATTCTAAATCATCCATTAAACTAATCGTTATTCTAAATCATCCATTAAACTAACCCCTATTCTACATCATCCATTAAGCTAACCCTTATTCTATATCATTCATTAAACTAACCCTTATTCTATATCATTCATTAAACTGTTATTCTAAATCATTCATTAAACTAACCATTATTCTACATCATTCATTAAACTAACCGTTATTCTAAATCATTAATTAAACTAACCGTTATTCTACATCATTCATTAAACTAACCCTTATTCTACATCATCCATTAAACTAACCCTTATTCTATATCATTCATTAAACTGTTATTCTACATCATTCATTAAAATGTTATTCTACATCATTCATTAAACTGTTATTTTCCCTCTGTAATTCGACTACTAAATGCTCCGTAGTTTTTTTTGTCTGACTGTTTTATTGTGTTTCTCAAGTTTATCTAACGTATCAGTATTATTAATTATAGATCTTATAGATTTTACTCCATATTTTGCTGCCTGGAGTTCTGTTATTTATTGTTTGTGTTACTTGTTTGTTTGCATATTACTGTGTTTTTGTGTACAACAAGCTGCTCCAAATAAAACTGCCCTGGGATCAATAAAGTTGTGTGTATTGTATTGTACTGTATGGTATGGTATTGTACTGTATGGTATGGTATGGTATGGTATGGTATGGTATGGTATTGTACTGTATTGTATGGTATTGTATTGTATTGTATGGTATTGTATTTATTATATGGTATTCTATTGTATTGTATTGCATGGTATTGTATTGTGTGGTATGGTATTGTATTGTACTGTATTGTATTGTATTGTATGGTATTGTATTGTATTGTATGGTATTGTATTTATCATATGGTATTCTATTGTATTGTATTGCATGGTATTGTATTGTGTGGTATGGTATTGTATTGTACTGTATTGTATGGTATTTTATTGTATTGTATTGTATTGTATTGTATGGTATTGTATTTATTGTATGGTATTCTATTGTATTGTATGGTATGGTATTGTATTGTACTGTATTGTATGGTATTTTATTGTATTGTATTGTATTGTATTGTATGGTATTGTATTTATTGTATGGTATTCTATTGTATTGTATGGTATGGTATTGTATTGTATTGTATTGTATTGTATTGTATTGTATTGTATTGTATTGTATTGCATGGTATTGTATTGTACTGTATTGTATTGTACTGTATTGTATGGTATTGTATGGTATGGTATGGTATTGTATTGTATTGTATTGTATTGCATTGTATTGTATTGCATGGTATTGTATTGTACTGTATTGTATGGTATGGTATTGTACTGTATTGTATTGTATGGTATGGTATGGTATGGTATTGTATTGTATTGTACTGTATGGTATGGTATTGTACTGTATTGTATTGTATTGTATGGTATGGTATTGTATTGTATTGTATTGTATTGCACTGTATTGTATTGTATGGTATTGTATTGTATTGTATTGTATTGTATGGTATTGTATTGTATTGTATTGCACTGTATTGTATGGTATGGTATTGTATTGTATTGTATTGTATTGTATTATATTGTATTGTATTGTATTGTATTGTATTGCACTGTATTGTATTGTATTGTATTGTATTGCACTGTATTGTATTGTATTGTATTGTATTGTATTGTATTGCACTGTATTGTATTGTATTGTATGGTATTGTATTGTATTGTATTGTATTGTATTGTATGGTATGGTATTGTAAGAGTAATATATATTTTTCCTGACAGTAAATACAGAAGCACTGACATCTGCATCCATCCCTGGGTGTTTAGTGGTGGTATTGTTGGTGAAGCTCTCCTCTGTTGCGGCCGGTGTGGACTCGCTGGGTGGAGGTACTGAGCTGCAGACTGGAGAGGGGCTGTGTCCATCAGTCTGCAATGGAACCGTCTTCTTCTGCAAGCTGGGGCTGCTCTCTCTGCTACGTGGGCTCACCTTCACAGGACAATGACATCACAACATCACCACGAAAGCTTTGTGAGAATACAGCAGTACAGTTACAAAAGCATTTCAACCAATACACAAATGCTGTCACAACTGCCTCTTGTGCCATCTGTCAGAAGCTAGGTTTGATGTTGAAGAGTGGGTTGAGCTGTCGAGCAGGCGCCTCCTAGGGGAGACGTGATTATTAAGGCAAATTATACCTCCAGAATGCTCAAAAGTAAATTGTCATGCACCAGAGCCATCATTCTTCCAACTTGTTTTCAACACTGTGAAACCTTTATGCCATTTTAATTCTTCGCTTGTCTGACATGGTGCCGACATTCAAGCTTACAGCTCATCTCAACACAAGTTACCTTGATGTGTTCTGCTACAACTCATCTCAACACAAGTTACCTTGATGTGTTCTGCTACAACTCATCTCAACACAAGTTACCTTGATGTGTTCTGCTACAACTCATCTCAACACAAGTTACCTTGATGTGTTCTGCTACAACTCATCTCAACACAAGTTACCTTCATGTGTTCTGCTAAAACTCATCTCAACACAAGTTACCTTCATGTGTTCTGCTACAACTCATCTCAACACAAGTTACCTTCATGTGTTCTGCTACAACTCATCTCAACACAAGTTACCTTCATGTGTTCTGCTACAACTCATCTCAACACAAGTTACCTTCATGTGTTCTGCTACAACTCATCTCAACACAAGTTACCTTCATGTGTTCTGCTACAACTCATCTCAACACAAGTTACCTTCATGTGTTCTGCTACAACTCATCTCAACACAAGTTACCTTGATGTGTTCTGCTACAACTCATCTCAACACAAGTTACCTTCATGTGTTCTGCTACAACTCATCTCAACACAAGTTACCTTGATGTGTTCTGCTACAACTCATCTCAACACAAGTTACCTTCATGTGTTCTGCTACAACTCATCTCAACACAAGTTACCTTCATGTGTTCTGCTACAACTCATCTCAACACAAGTTACCTTCATGTGTTCTGCTACAACTCATCTCAACACAAGTTACCTTCATGTGTTCTGCTACAACTCATCTCAACACAAGTTACCTTGATGTGTTTTGCTACAACTCATCTCAACACAAGTTACCTTCACGTGTTCTGCTACAACTCATCTCAACACAAGTTACCTTCATGTGTTCTGCTACAGCTCATCTCAACACAAGTTACCTTCATGTGTTCTGCTACAACTCATCTCAGCACAAGTTACCTTCATGTGTTCTGCTACAACTCATCTCAACACAAGTTACCTTGATGTGTTCTGCTACAACTCATCTCAACACAAGTTACCTTCATGTGTTCTGCTACAACTCATCTCAACACAAGTTACCTTCATGTGTTCTGCTACAGCTCATCTCAACACAAGTTACCTTCATGTGTTCTGCTACAACTCATCTCAACACAAGTTACCTTCATGTGTTCTGCTACAACTCATCTCAACACAAGTTACCTTCATGTGTTCTGCTACAACTCATCTCAGCACAAGTTACCTTGATGTGTTCTGCTACAACTCATCTCAACACAAGTTACCTTCATGTGTTCTGCTACAACTCATCTCAACACAAGTTACCTTCATGTGTTCTGCTACAGCTCATCTCAACACAAGTTACCTTGATGTGTTCTGCTACAGCTCATCTCAACACAAGTTACCTTGATGTGTTCTGCTACAACTCATCTCAACACAAGTTACCTTGATGTGTTCTGCTACAACTCATCTCAACACAAGTTACCTTCATGTGTTCTGCTACAACTCATCTCAACACAAGTTACCTTCATGTGTTCTGCTACAGCTCATCTCAACACAAGTTACCTTCATGTGTTCTGCTACAACTCATCTCAACACAAGTTACCTTGATGTGTTCTGCTACAACTCATCTCAACACAAGTTACCTTCATGTGTTCTGCTACAACTCATCTCAACACAAGTTACCTTCATGTGTTCTGCTACAACTCATCTCAACACAAGTTACCTTCATGTGTTCTGCTACAACTCATCTCAGCACAAGTTACCTTGATGTGTTCTGCTACAACTCATCTCAACACAAGTTACCTTCATGTGTTCTGCTACAACTCATCTCAGCACAAGTTACCTTCATGTGTTCTGCTACAGCTCATCTCAACACAAGTTACCTTCATGTGTTCTGCTACAACTCATCTCAGCACAAGTTACCTTCATGTGTTCTGCTACAGCTCATCTCAACACAAGTTACCTTGATGTGTTCTGCTACAACTCATCTCAACACAAGTTACCTTCATGTGTTCTGCTACAACTCATCTCAGCACAAGTTACCTTCATGTGTTCTGCTACAACTCATCTCAACACAAGTTACCCTCATGTGTTCTGCTACAGCTCATCTCAACACAAGTTACCTTGATGTGTTCTGCTACAGCTCATCTCAACACAAGTTACCTTGATGTGTTCTGCTACAACTCATCTCAACACAAGTTACCCTCATGTGTTCTGCTACAGCTCATCTCAACACAAGTTACCTTCATGTGTTCTGCTACAACTCATCTCAACACAAGTTACCTTGATGTGTTCTGCTACAGCTCATCTCAACACAAGTTACCTTGATGTGTTCTGCTACAACTCATCTCAACACAAGTTACCTTGATGTGTTCTACTACAACTCATCTCAGCACAAGTTACCTTGATGTGTTCTGCTACAACTCATCTCAACACAAGTTACCTTCATGTGTTCTGCTACAACTCATCTCAACACAAGTTACCTTCATGTGTTCTGCTACAACTCATCTCAACACAAGTTACCTTGATGTGTTCTGCTACAACTCATCTCAACACAAGTTACCTTGATGTGTTCTGCTACAACTCATCTCAACACAAGTTACCTTCATGTGTTCTGCTACAACTCATCTCTAGAATGGTGCACACAGCACGCTGAAGACGGAGTTAAACCCGAAAACCCTAAACTACATGATCTCGAACAATTATACCAGCCGATGAGAAGCTGTGACTGCCCCAGTTGTTTTTACTTCTATCACTTGTTAAAAAAAGAAAAAAATATATTTTTATTTTTTGTTATGGCTCAGTTCGATTCAGTTTTGGACACGTCAGTTTCGATTTCAGTTTATTTTCACTATGATCAATGAAACTGTTTATTAAAAAAATCATGTATTGTTTAACTTGAAATGAAATTAAAATTCCCAAATACTGTCAAAATACCTTCAGTTTTAGTCAGTATTTACAGCATTATGAATGGTAACTAAACTTTGCATGATCACTGCGCTCCTAGCCGTAACAGAGCTCCTGTCCTGCAGTAGTGCTCTGCTGAAGCTGGAACATGCCTGTGCATGCAGTGCATTATGGTTGTTGTTATTTTTGTGATGCAGAACTGTTTTGAATGTCTCGCCTTTAAAAGTACAACTTCCAGCAAGCTAGATGCTGCAAGATGTGTTGCTGCTGTTATGTTATGTATGTTGTGTTTTTTTGCTTTGGCTCTTGGCCACAACAAATACTGGAGAAACACATGATTAATGGGAAAAACAACCAACAAATAATATATTACCAAATCAAGCCATAAGTAGGGGAAATAACTTAATAATAATAATAATAATAATAATAATAATAATAACAGTAATAAAATTATTTAATGGTGCCTTTCATGACATTCAAGGTCACCTTACATCATAGATATTAAACAACAAAGGAATAAAAAAAACATTAGTACAATTAACAATAAAACATCAGCAGGAATTAAAAAACAGATGAGTTTGATGCAGTTAATGTCGTTAAAGTGAGTAAGCTAGTTTAAAAAGCTGGGTTTTAAGAGCAGATTTGAATTCTGTAATGGAGTCCAGTAAGCGGATGTGATGGAATGAAGTTCCAAAATTTGGGTGCAGCATAGGAGGAAGCCCTGGCACCCATTGTGCTGAGGTTGATGGCTGGTAGTGCCAATAGACCTGCTGGTGAACATTGCAGGGAGCGAGAGGGAGTGTAAGTCTGAAGGAGGTCTGTGAGATAAGTAGGGGATTGATACTGCACATCTTTCAATGTTAGTATAACAGTTTAAAGTTAATCCACTGAGACACAGGAAGCCAGTGTAATTGAATCAGCAGGGGAGAGACATGTTCAGTGGATTTTGAACATGTAATAATCCATATTGCAGAACTCTGGATGAGTTGAAGTGAATAAGTTTGTTGGGGGTGCCTGCCAGGATCACATTGCAGTTGTCAATGCGTGATGTGACCAAAGCGTTGACTAAGACTTTCGTGAAGTGTTGTGTTAAAGCAGGGCATAGTTGGAGATGTTTCGCAGGTGGATAAAGGCGATCTGGGAGACATTGTTTATATGACTGGTAAAGGAAAGGGTGTGATCTAGGATAACACCAAGGCTCTTAGCCTGAGAGGAGACAGGTATGGTGGTTCCAACAATGGGGAGTCCAAAGGAGTTGAATCAAGTGCAACTGGACTTGGTATATCTCCGTGAAGACGTTTCGCCTCTCATCCAAGAGGCTTCCTCAGTTCGTGCCTTTCTGACTAGACCAAGCTAGTCTGACTGGCTGCTGATGAGACTCAGAATTGATCCTCTAGGAGTCGTTGTCAGAGCTATAGATGTCCATGGCTCTTTGTGTCCCGATGTTTAGCAACGCCCGTCGCTAACAGAGCCATAGATATGCGTGGCTCTCCTGGGCTCCGATGTCCAGCCGGGCCCGTCGCCATCAGAGCTATTGATTTGCATTTGTTTAGCAGCGACGGTGGTTGGGGTGTTAGTTTCAACTTCATTATTCAGTGGTCATGAGAGTCGTTGGAGCCGTTAGTGAGCGACTGTTGTTCTTGGAGGCTAGGCTTCTTGAGTCTCCTGGGTAGAGATGAAAGGACGGCATTGTAAGTGGGAGACAGGTGGTGTTGCAGACCTCCTCCTCTGTTGAGGGAGGGTTTTTCCAGTTTCACATAGATGGCTTCCTTCACCCCTCTTTCAAACCATCTATCTTCTCTGTCCAAAATGTGTACGTTGCTGTCCTCGAAGGAGTGTGTCTTCTCCTTTAGGTGTAGATAGACTGCTGAGTCTTGTCCTGAGGAGTTTGGCCTTCTGTGTTGGGCCATCCGTTTGTGTAGTGGTTGTTTGGTTTCTCCTATGTATAGGTCAGTGCAATCCTCATTGCATTGTACGGCATACACCA
Source organism: Lampris incognitus (assembly GCF_029633865.1). NCBI lineage: Eukaryota > Metazoa > Chordata > Actinopteri > Lampriformes > Lampridae > Lampris > Lampris incognitus. The sequence continues at coordinate 4,518,762 of NC_079224.1, read as the reverse complement.
GATTGCTTTTCCGGGTGTGTAGTACATGGTCTTTGGGATGAACCAGTCTTTGTGGGAGTGTGTTGCTGGGTTTGAAGTATACCGGGATGCGGTGTTTGTTGAAAATTCTCCTGAGTTTCTCGGAGACCCCAGAAACATACGGGATGACTGTGCTCTTCCTTCTGTTCCTTCTCTCCTCGTCGCTTTGCAACACAGAGCTGACAATGTGCCCAGCAGCACTCAGACCCAACGAGAAGAACACAAACACCTGAGGGGAGCTTTAAAAACCTGTGGCTACCCCAGTTGGACCTTTGTGAAAACTGCAACACATTCCAAAAAGACCAACCAGGTGAACGACGAGTTGGTTTGATTATGGCAACCATCAGTGAAGGGGGAACTGTACCAGTGGACAGAGAGGAGTTGATGATGGAGGTTATCAGGGAGATGATAAAGAGCGAGCATGCTTTAACTAGGGTTGTGGGAATTGGATCCAGGTGACATGTGGAGTTGCTAGACTTAGTAATAAGTTCAAAAATGTGATTTTCAATTGGAAGACTGAAGTCACATAGGACAGTGGATGGGGACAGTTTCATGGCGCTTGCTGATGGTAAGTCAGTCTGCATGAATTGTACTAACTTTGGAGTTGAAAAACTTCAAAAAAGCAGAGTACTGTTCATTAAAATGGTTACTGTTCATATTGGTTTCAGGTGGGTTGAGTAACCCTTTCATTGTGGAGAAGAGATTTCTAGAATTCCCTTCAGCTGTACTGATGATATTTGCATAAAAGGATGTTTAAGCTATTAAAAGAGCATTTTTGTAATGGAGTATATGATCAGAATACATTTGGTTATGAACAGATAGTCCAGTCTTGGTGAAAAGCCTCTCCAGGCGCTGACCTATAGCCTTGAGCTGACGGAGTTCAGGTGTCAAAGATACAACGTTCATTGACAGCTATGTTTCATCACTCAACTAAGTGACAGCTTCAATCAATGATTAAAGCTGTCACTTGCCACGCATATCAATAGCTCTGATAACGACGGGCGTGGCCAAACATTGGTACACAAAAGAGCCACGCATATCTATGGCTCTGTTAGCGACGGGCGTTGGTAGACATCGGGACACAAAGAGCCATGGACATCAATAGCTCTGACAACGACCCCTAGAGGATAAATTCTGAGTCTCATCACCAGCCAGTCAGACTAGCTTGGTCTAGTCAGAAAGGCACGAACTGAGGAAGCCTCTTGGATGAGAGGCGCAACGTCTTCACGGATATATACCAAGTCCAGTTGCACTTGATTCAACTCCTTTGGATAACCATGACCTGGATGAATGAGAACATTCACAGACAAGCTTCAATCAACCTTCTTTGATTTTCTTACCTGGATTATTGAGCATGCATCAAGACGTAGTTCAGGTGTGTACCAGGGAGAAGTGTGGGCAAATGAGACAACCCATGTTTTCAGAGGGGCTGAAGTATCAAGTGCAGAAGATAAACTATCATGGTAGTAGTCCATAAAATCAGGGAGTGAGGACGTGCAGCAGGAATGGGAATAGTCAAATGGATGTTTTCAGCAGGTCCATAATGTAAGTATGTGGATGAGAATAGGATAAGATAGAAGGTAATGTTGTATGGGGGGAAATAAAAAGAATAAAAGGCAAATGCCAGACAGAAAAAGTGCCTGGGGGAGAGAGAAGTAAGCCCCAAATGAGGTGAACTAATCTGCCCTGGTTAAAGGCTGAAAGAGGAAGTCGAGATCAGGTGTCCCCAAACTAGCTGATGGCCCTCCAGCTCTTCCTACAAGGTCCCTGCTATTGAGTAAAACACCATCCAACAGAGAGGGCCAAAGGACCATCACACTGTGTTCCACAGAATACCATCTGTGCAGCGCAGTGTGCTATGTGCACGCTCTGCTATGTGTCGCTTGTACACATAGCATTAACTCGGTTTTAATGACTCTAATAACTGTACTGATCACAATGATTTAATACTTTATACATTTAAAATTAACCAAAATTTCAGTTAATCCTTCAACACCAATAATAAAAATAAAATGTATTATGATATTACTTTTCAAGATTTTTTTAATGTATTTTACATTTATTAGACAGTGATAGTGAAAGGCACGCAGGAAATGGGAGAGAAAGGGTTATGACATGCAACAAATGTCATCAGCTGGAATCGAACCAGCGACTGTTGCAACTATGTGGCCTGCACTGTAACCATTCAGCTACAGAGGCACCCCAGTTTATTATGGTTATTATTACTACAATCACTATCATCATCTTAGCAAGTAGAAGCAGATAGGAGTTGTCTTCACAACATCTTGCAGTGTTTAGGGTTAGGGTTGCAGCAGTGTTTAGGGTTAGGGTTACTGCAGTGGTTAGGGTACTGCAGTGGTTAGGGTACTGCAGTGGTTAGGGTACTGCAGTGGTTAGGGTTGCTGCAGTGGTTAGGGTTACTGCAGTGTTTAGGGTTACTGCAGTGGTTAGGGTTGCTGCAGTGGTTAGGGTTACTGCAGTGGTTAGGGTTACTGCAGTGTTTAGGGTTACTGCAGTGGTTAGGGTTAGGGTTACTGCAGTGGTTAGGGTTAGGGTTACTGCAGTGGTTAGGGTTAGGGTTGCAGCAGTGGTTAGGGTTGCAGCAGTGGTTAGGGTTAGGGTTGCAGCAGTGGTTAGGGTTGCAGCAGTGGTTAGGGTTAGGGTTGCAGCAGTGGTTAGGGTTGCAGCAGTGGTTAGGGTTAGGGTTGCAGCAGTGGTTAGGATTACTGCAGTGGTTAGGGTTAGGGTTGCAGCAGTGGTTAGGGTTGCAGCAGTGGTTAGGGTTAGGGTTGCAGCAGTGGTTAGGGTTAGGGTTAAAACAGTGGTTAGGGTTGCAGCAGTGGTTAGGGTTAGGGTTGCAGCAGTGGTTAGGGTTAGGGTTACTGCAGTGGTTAGGGTTGCAGCAGTGGTTAGGGTTAGGGTTGCAGCAGTGGTTAGGGTTGCAGCAGTGGTTAGGGTTAGGGTTGCAGCAGTGGTTAGGGTTGCAGCAGTGGTTAGGGTTGCGGTTGCAGCAGTGGTTAGGGTTGCAGCAGTGGTTAGGGTTAGGGTTGCAGCAGTGGTTAGGATTACTGCAGTGGTTAGGGTTAGGGTTGCAGCAGTGGTTAGGGTTGCAGCAGTGGTTAGGGTTAGGGTTGCAGCAGTGGTTAGGGTTAGGGTTACTGCAGTGGTTAGGGTTGCAGCAGTGGTTAGGGTTAGGGTTGCAGCAGTGGTTAGGGTTGCAGCAGTGGTTAGGGTTAGGGTTGCAGCAGTGGTTAGGGTTGCAGCAGTGGTTAGGGTTAGGGTTGCAGCAGTGGTTAGGGTTGCAGCAGTGGTTAGGGTTAGGGTTGCAGCAGTGGTTAGGATTACTGCAGTGGTTAGGGTTAGGGTTGCAGCAGTGGTTAGGGTTGCAGCAGTGGTTAGGGTTAGGGTTGCAGCAGTGGTTAGGGTTAGGGTTAAAACAGTGGTTAGGGTTAAAACAGTGGTTAGGGTTAGGGTTAAAACAGTGGTTAGGGTTGCAGCAGTGGTTAGGGTTAGGGTTGCAGCAGTGGTTAGGGTTAGGGTTGCAGCAGTGGTTACGGTTAGGGTTAAAACAGTGGTTAGGGTTGCAGCAGTGGTTAGGGTTGGAGCAGTGGTTAGGGTTAGGGTTGCAGCAGTGGTTAGAGTAGTAATACCTTGGCCACAGTTGGTGAGTCTCGTCCATGACTGGAGGTGAGTGGAGGACTCGGGGGGTGTCGGGACGACTGGAAAACAGAAGCTGAAGAGCTCTTCACACGATGAGCTACAATGGGAGACCCCGGGCTGGCCGGCCTGTGTTCAGCCTGTGTCCCAGAAGCTGAGGGGTTAGGAGGAGGGGGTCTTACTGAAAATCGGGGCTGGGGTTTTGGAGAGCTCTCAGGGACAGGAGGGTCACTGCAGGGACCCTGGTTTGCTCCCAACTCCTCTCGAGGCTCCACTGTTGTGATGGACTCAGGGAGGTGTGGATGATTTTCTGAAACACATCTGAGAGGAACATTAAAAAAATGAGTGTGTGTGTGTGGGGGGGGGGGGGGGCATGTCTTCTTCAATCTCGAACTTCGTCAGTGTTGTGATATCTGATGTATGATACATTTATTCAAAGAAATAAAAAATGAGTCGGTCAAACAAGCATTCCTCAATTTCAACATTTTACATTTGAAGGAAAAGGTAGTGAGTATAGTGATATTTTAAAGAAAAGGTAGTAAGTACAGTATTATTTGAAGGAAAAGGTAGTAAGTATAGTGATATTTTAAAGAAAAGGTAGTGAGTACAGTGATATTTGAAGAAAAAGGTAGTAAGTACAGTGATATTTGAAGAAAAAGTTAGTGAGTACAGTGATATTTGAAGGAAAAGGTAGTAAGTACAGTGATATTTGAAGGAAAAGGTAGTGAGTACAGTGATATTTGAAGGAAAAGGTAGTGAGTAGAGTGATATTTGAAGGAAAAGGTAGTAAGTACATTGATATTTGAAGGAAAAGGAAGTGAGTACAGTGATATTTGAAGGGAAAGGAAGTGAGTACAGTGATATTTGAAAGAAAAGGTAGTAAGTACAGTGATATTTGAACGAAAAGGTAGTAAGTATAGTGATATTTTAAAGAAAAGGTAAGTACAGTGATATTTGAAGGAAAAGGTAGTAAGTACAGTGATATTTGAAGGAAAAGGTAGTGAGTACAGTGATATTTGAAGGAAAAGGTAGTAAGCACAGTGTTATTTGAAAGAAAAGGTAGTAAGTACAGTGATATTTGAAAAAAAGGTAGGAAGTACAGTGCTTTTGAAGGATAAGGTAGTGAGTACAGTGATGTTTGAAAGAAAAGGTAGTGAGTACAGTGATATTTGAAAGAAAAGGTAGTGAGTACAGTGATATTTGAAAGAAAAGGTAGTAAGTACAGTGCTTTTGAAGGATAAGGTAGTGAGTACAGTGATATTTGAAAGAAAATGTAGTAAGTACAGTGATATTTGAAGGAAAAGGTAGTAAGTACAGTGATATTTGAAGGAAAAGGTAGTAAGTACAGTGATATTTGAAGGAAAAGGTAGTAAGTACAGTGATATTTATAGGAAAAGGTAGTAAGTACAGTGATATTTGAAGGAAAAGGTAGTAAGTACAGTGATATTTGAAGGAAAAGGTAGTAAGTACAGTGATATTTGAAGGAAAAGGTAGTAAGTACAGTGATATTTGAAAGAAAATGTAGTAAGTACAGTGATATTGGAAGGAAAATGTAGTAAGTACAGGTATATTTGAAAGAAAAGGTAAGTACAGTGATATTTGAAAGAAAAGGTAGTAAGTACAGTGATATTTGAAGGATAAGGTAGTAAGTACAGGTATATTTGAAAGAAAAGGTAAGTACAGTGATATTTGAAAGAAAAGGTAGTAAGTACAGTGATATTTGAAGGATAAGGTAGTAAGTACAGTGTTATTTGAAGGAAATGGTAGTAAGTACAGTGATATTTGAAGGAAAAGGTAGTAAGTACAGTGATATTTGAAAGAAAAGGTAGTAAGTACAGTGATATTTGAACGAAAAGGTAGTAAGTACAGTGATATTTGAAAGAAAAGGTAGTGAGTACAGTGATATTTGAAAGAAAAGGTAGTGAGTACAGTGATATTTGAAGGATAAGGTAGTAAGTACAGTGATATTTGAAGGATAAAGTAGTGAGTACAGTGATATTTGAAGGATAAGGTAGTAAGTACAGTGATATTTGAAGGATAAAGTAGTGAGTACAGTGATATTTGAAGGATAAGGTAGTAAGTACAGTGATATTTGAAGGAAAAGGTAGTAAGTACAGTGATATTTGAAAGAAAAGGTAGTAAGTACAGTGATATTTGAAAGAAAAGGTAGTAAGTACAGTGATATTTGAAGGAAATGGTAGTAAGTACAGTGATATTTGAAGGATAAAGTAGTGAGTACAGTGATATTTGAAGGAAAAGGTAGTAAGTACAGTGATATCTGAAGGATAAGGTAGTAAGTACAGTGATATCTGAAGGATAAGGTAGTGAGTACAGTGATATTTGAAGGATAAGGTAGTGAGTACAGTGATATCTGACGGATAAGGTAGTGAGTACAGTGATATTTGAAGGATAAGGTAGTGAGTACAGTGATATTTGAAGGATAAAGTAGTGAGTACAGTGATATTTGAAGGAAAAGGTAGTAAGTACAGTGATATCTGAAGGATAAGGTAGTAAGTACAGTGATATCTGAAGGATAAGGTAGTGAGTACAGTGATATCTGAAGGATAAAGTAGTAAGTACAGTGATATCTGAAGGATAAGGTAGTGAGTACAGTGATATTTGAAGGATAAAGTAGTGAGTACAGTGTTATTTGAAGGAAATGGTAGTAAGTACAGTGATATTTGAAGGAAAAGGTAGTAAGTACAGTGATATTTGAAAGAAAAGGTAGTAAGTACAGTGATATTTGAACGAAAAGGTAGTAAGTACAGTGATATTTGAAAGAAAAGGTAGTGAGTACAGTGATATTTGAAAGAAAAGGTAGTGAGTACAGTGATATTTGAAGGATAAGGTAGTAAGTACAGTGATATTTGAAGGATAAAGTAGTGAGTACAGTGATATTTGAAGGATAAGGTAGTAAGTACAGTGATATCTGAAGGATAAGGTAGTGAGTACAGTGATATCTGAAGGATAAAGTAGTAAGTACAGTGATATCTGAAGGATAAGGTAGTGAGTACAGTGATATTTGAAGGAAAAGGTAGTAAGTACAGTGATATTTGAAAGAAAAGGTAGGAAGTACAGTGCTTTTGAAGGATAAGGTAGTGAGTACAGTGATATTTGAAAGAAAAGGTAGTGAGTACAGTGATATTTGAAAGAAAAGGTAGTGAGTACAGTGATATTTGAAAGGAAATGTAGTAAGTACAGTGCTTTTGAAGGATAAGGTAGTGAGTACAGTGATATTTGAAAGAAAATGTAGTAAGTACAGTGATATTTGAAGGAAAAGGTAGTAAGTACAGTGATATTTGAAGGAAAAGGTAGTAAGTACAGTGATATTTGAAAGAAAATGTAGTAAGTACAGTGATATTTGAAAGAAAAGGTAGTAAGTACAGTGCTTTTGAAGGAAAAGGTAGTAAGTACAGTGATATTTGAAGGAAAAGGTAGTAAGTACAGTGATATTTGAAAGAAAATGTAGTAAGTACAGTGATATTTGAAAGAAAAGGTAGTGAGTACAGTGATATTTTAAAGAAAAGGTAGTGAGTACAGTGATATTTGAAGGATAAGGTAGTGAGTACAGTGATATTTGAAGGATAAGGTAGTGAGTACAGTGATATTTGAAGGATAAAGTAGTGAGTACAGTGATATTTGAAGGATAAAGTAGTGAGTACAGTGATAGTTGAAGGAAAACATAGTAAGTACAGTGATATTTGAAGGATAAGGTAGTAAGTACAGTGATATTTGAAGGATAAGGTAGTAAGTACAGGGATATTTGAAGGATAAAGTAGTGAGTACAGTGATATTTGAAAGAAAAGGTAGGAAGTACAGTGCTTTTGAAGGATAAGGTAGTGAGTACAGTGATATTTGAAAGAAAAGGTAGTGAGTACAGTGATATTTGAAAGAAAAGGTAGTGAGTACAGTGATATTTGAAAGAAAAGGTAGTAAGTACAGTGCTTTTGAAGGATAAGGTAGTGAGTACAGTGATATTTGAAAGAAAATGTAGTAAGTACAGTGATATTTGAAGGAAAAGGTAGTAAGTACAGTGATATTTGAAGGAAAAGGTAGTAAGTACAGTGATATTTGAAAGAAAATGTAGTAAGTACAGTGATATTTGAAAGAAAAGGTAGTGAGTACAGTGATATTTTAAAGAAAAGGTAGTGAGTACAGTGATATTTGAAGGATAAGGTAGTGAGTACAGTGATATTTGAAGGATAAGGTAGTGAGTACAGTGATATTTGAAGGATAAAGTAGTAAGTACAGTGATATTTGAAGGATAAAGTAGTGAGTACAGTGATATTTGAAGGATAAAGTAGTGAGTACAGTGATATTTGAAGGAAAACATAGTAAGTACAGTGATATTTTAAGGATAAGGTAGTAAGTACAGTGATATTTGAAGGATAAGGTAGTACGTACAGTGATATCTGAAGGATAAGGTAGTAAGTACAGTGATATTTGAAGGATAAGGTAGTGAGTACAGTGTTATCTGAAGGATAAGGTAGTAAGTACAGTGATATCAGAAGGATAAGGTAGTGAGTACAGTGATATTTGAAGGATAAGGTAGTGAGTACAGTGATATCTGAAGGATAAGGTAGTAAGTACAGTGATATTTGAAGGATAAGGTAGTGAGTACAGTGATATCTGAAGGATAAGGTAGTAAGTACAGTGATATTTGAAGGATAAGGTAGTAAGTACAGTGATATCTGAAGGATAAGGTAGTACGTACAGTGATATCTGAAGGATAAGGTAGTAAGTACAGTGATATCTGAAGGATAAGGTAGTGAGTACAGTGATATTTGAAGGATAAGGTAGTACGTACAGTGATATCTGAAGGATAAGGTAGTAAGTACAGTGATATCTGAAGGATAAGGTAGTGAGTACAGTGATATCTGAAGGATAAGGTAGTGAGTACAGTGATATCTGAAGGATAAGGTAGTAAGTACAGTGATATTTGAAGGATAAGGTAGTAAGTACAGTGATATCTGAAGGATAAGGTAGTGAGTACAGTGATATTTGAAGGATAAGGTAGTACGTACAGTGATATCTGAAGAATAAGGTAGTAAGTACAGTGATATCTGAAGGATAAGGTAGTGAGTACAGTGATATCTGAAGGATAAGGTAGTGAGTACAGTGATATCTGAAGGATAAGGTAGTAAGTACAGTGATATTTGAAGGATAAGGTAGTAAGTACAGTGATATCTGAAGGATAAGGTAGTGAGTACAGTGATATTTGAAGGATAAGGTAGTGAGTACAGTGATATTTGAAGGATAAGGTAGTAAGTACAGTGTTATTTGAAGGATAAGGTAGTGAGTACAGTGATATCTGAAGGATAAGGTAGTAAGTACAGTGTTATTTGAAGGATAAGGTAGTGAGTACAGTGATATCTGAAGGATAAGGTAGTAAGTACAGTGATATCTGAAGGATAAGGTAGTGAGTACAGTGATATCTGAAGGATAAGGTAGTGAGTACAGTGATATTTGTTCCCGTTGTTGGGCACTAAGTCTTATGTGGCCTGAGAGCAGAAATAATACACAGCAAGCTTACTTGTTAAAGAGACACTTGCATGTAAACCCGACCTGTCCTGTTGTTGGTCGATGTAAGCGTGTGGATGTGGGCCATGACACAGATGGTGGCCCTAAAATCACACGTATGGCCAGACGAGAGATGTCGGCGGTCGAATCATATTTCCGGTTGGTGAAAACGTGGTAACTTGCCGCGTCATGAATTATCATTAGCATAGAGGGCGTGTCCGTAGCGGACGCTATAAAAGCGGAGACGCCCCCTTTTGGCTCGAAGGAATACAGCTGAGCAACATATTCGTGAGGCGAGTCGTCAACTTCCACTGAGAAAGAGGACTTGTCTTCCACTTCCACTTCCACACCCCCCCCACCTCAAAGCTGCTGTCGGTGGTCTCGTCGTTCGCCATTTGTTTTGTTTTGTTTTGTAAAGTGACGACAGAGCAGGTAGGGGGGCTGTCACCAGTGAATTCTCGTTTTTCTACAGCAAGCGGTTTAGCCCCAGTGTTTAGCCCACCCAGCCACACCCACAGGACCACCCTGAACTTCAGTAGCCAACAGCTATGAAACCATAAAACCAGTGCGCTCAGAAACAGCACAAAAGTACCTAGTTAACATTGATATGATTTTGTTAAGAATGTTTAACTTTTTCCTTTTTTGAGGTTCCCCCCTTGTTATCCCCAGTTGTACTTGGCCAATTACCCCACTCTTCCAAACCGTCCCGGTCTCTGCTCCACCTCCTCTGCTGATCCGGGGAGGGCTGCAGACTACCACATGCCTCCTCCCATACAGGTGGAGTCACCAGCCGCTTCTTTTCACCTGACAGTGAGGAGTTTCACCAGGGGGACGTAGCGCGTGGGAGGATCACGCTATTTCACCCAATCAAAATCTAAATACGTCAACAAGCCCGAGCAGGTGGGCGAGCGACAGTCCGGCCAACAACATCAAGATGCTCTGCACGATCCAGCCAAATCCTGAAGTATCAGATAACATCCCTAACGCCCTAATATCCTGTTTTACTTCACACCACATCACATCACATCACATCACATCACATCACATCCTGTTTTACTTCACACCACATCACATCCTGTTTTACTTCACACGACATCACCTCCTGTTTTACTTCACACCACATCCTGTTTTACTTCACATCACATCACATCCTGTTTTACTTCACACCACATCACATCCTGTTTTACTTCACACCACATCCTGTTTTACTTCACACCACATCACATCCTGTTTTACTTCACACCACATCCTGTTTTACTTCACACCACATCCTGTTTTCTCACATCACATCCTGTTTTACCTCACATCACACCACATCCTGTTGTACTTCACATCACACCACAGCCTGTTTTACTTCACATCACATCCTATTTCACTTCACATCACATCACATCACATCCTGTTTTACTTCACATCATACCACATCCTGTTTTACTCCACATCACATCCTGTTTTACTTCACATCACACCCTGTTTTACTTCACACCACATCACATCCTGTTTTACTTCACACCACATCCTGTTTTACTTCACACCACATCACATCCTGTTTTACTTCACACCACATCCTGTTTTACTTCACACCACATCACATCCTGGTTTACTTCACACCACATCCTGTTTTACTTCACATCACACCACATCCTGTTTTACTTCACATCACATCCTGTTTTACTTCACATCACATCACACCACATCCTGTTTTACTTCACATCACATCACACCACATCCTGTTTTACTTCACATCACATCCTGTTTTACTTCACATCACATCCGGTTTTACTTCACACCACATCCTGTTTTACTCCTCATCTCATCGCATGATGGATGCATGATGCCCTCTGGATGCTGTTCAGCATCATCTAAAGCAGAGCGGCGGTGGATAGAATGGTACCTGCGCAGCGCCCCGAGTGCCTCGGTCAGGGCTTTGACCCTCTTCAGCATGCTGTCCATCTTATGAGGCTCCTCCTTCAGGAAGCGCACTGCCTCCACCTCCACCCGCAACACCGCCCGCATCTTGGACTGCAGCTCTGGGAACTCACCTTGTACAGAAAGAGGGAGAGGAGGAAAGAAGTGAAGACTCACTCCTGTCTGTAGCTCCTAGTGACTGACACATTAAACTTTAAACAGACAACGAACAGAATAGGCTGTTGAAAGCTGCACAGCGGAAACTAGGACCGCCAGCGGTACACGACGCGGCACTTGCTTTCAGTTGACTGTGATTCCCACAATTCCATGCTGTGGCGAACTCAGGGGGCAGCCGGGAACTGCCACAGCCGGGGCGCGAACCCGGGTCTCCGGCACCATGGGCGACTGTGCTAACCAGTCCTGGCACCATGGGCGACTGTGCTAACCAGTCCTGGCACCATGGGCGACTGTGCTAACCAGTCCTGGCACCACGGGCGACTGTGCTAACCAGTCCTGGCACCACGGGCGACTGTGCTAACCAGTCCTGGCACCACGGGCGACTGTGCTAACCAGTCCTGGCACCACGGGCGACTGTGTTAACCAGTCCTGGCACCACGGGCGACTGTGCTAACCAGTCCTGGCACCAAGGGCGACTGTGCTAACCAGTCCTGGCACCAAGGGCGACTGTGTTAACAAATCCTGGCACCACGGGCGACTGTGTTAACCAGTCCTGGCACCACGGGCGACTGTGCTAACCAGTCCTGGCACCACGGGCGACTGTGTTAACCAGTCCTGGCACCACGGGCGACTGTGTTAACCAGTCCTGGCACCACGGGCGACTGTGCTAACCAGTCCTGGCACCACGGGCGACTGTGCTAACCAGTCCTGGCACCACGGGCGACTGTGTTAACCAGTCCTGGCACCACGGGCGACTGTGTTAACCAGTCCTGGCACCACGGGCGACTGTGCTAACCAGTCCTGGCACCACGGGCGACTGTGCTAACCAGTTGAGGGTCGCCCGTGGTGCTGGAGACCCGGGTTCACGCCCCGGCTGCCTCCTGAAATCGCTACAATATGCATTAGATAAATGTTTGTCTATAAATATGTAAAATGCGTCACTTCCTGTGTGCCAGTAAAGAGTTTGTGGACAGCAAACAATAAATAGGCAAATTGACAAATCCATGTCACAAAATTTAGTTTTTTTTTTGTTTAGTTTCACTGGGGCTTGGGGGGGGGGGCATTTTCAACACTAAGAGCAATTAAAAGGTGATAGTTTACCATAAAACACCCCCTCAACCAACTTCAGTCTATGTACACATGCTTGTTTATCACCGGGAGGGTAATCAGATGTGCCTTGTGCACTGCACTGCTAAATACTGTCTACATTTCCCAGAGTAGTCAGTCATAGACCAGAACACTCATTTGGACAGATGCTCGTGACAGTGTACATCATCGTCATCATGATCCTTTACGTGGTGCCACTTTAACCACTCACTTTTCAGAGTGGCCAGCGCCTCCCCAACCCTGCGAAGGCTGACTGCACCCTCCTCTACCTCCTTCAGAGTGACGAGCAGAGGACTCGGGCTGGAGGCACAGTGTCTCTTCAGATGGTCCACATAGTCCTCCATCTCGCTGAGGAAGAGGAAGACGAAGACGGAAGGGCAGAGACATGATAGGCGACAGAGGGAGTGTTAAACAAGGGGAAATAATGACTCCTGAAGATTGAAAAATTAACAAGGCATAGTAACAATTGATAAACACAAGATGGCAGCAGAGAGTTACATTTTAGTACTTTGTGACCCTTGTGTAGTCCACACATTGTGTATACCACCCTAGTTTTAAGGGTCATTTATGATCCGCCTTCATTAAACCCCTAAATTAAAGCAACGTAATTTAATTTTAAACCCCAAATCTATTCTGCACGAAGAAACAAGCTGTCATTCATCACAAAGTGTGGGACTACCTGGGTTTTCCCTCTGCACACTGCAGAAAGACTGCATTTAATCACTGGACACCCCTCGTTTTTACTACAACACACCTGTCATACTTGTTTTGCTGACTAAAGTAGAAATTTACTCTCATTATCATTACCATCATTATTATTATTATTATTATTATTATAATTATAATTATTACTATCATCATCATCATTATTATTATTATTGATATGGTGATGTTATTATTGCTTAAGGTACTGCATTGGTGTAAACATGAACTTTTTAGCAAGCGCTAGTACTTGCACAGCCTAAGAAAGTAGCAGAAATGTGCAAAAAGTAGTTTTTTTCTTAGGGTCAAACATGACCCTAGGCCTAGACCCTAAGACAATCTTAGTAATCTAATGCCCTAGTACCCTACCCTGTGGGGTACCGCTTTCATGGAAATTCGAACAAAAACAACGTCTGACTTCTTCTAATGTCGGGGTCCCTGTAGGAAAAGTCACCACGTGTCAGGTTGAAGGAAGATCCCATAGAGTCTGTTCTCTACTGTTCAGCCCTGTTATGGGTCATTCTGGCCTGAGACAACAGAAGACAACAGACGAGTTCAGACGCCTGTTAGGTTGTCCTGGAGTTAACACAGGCTTACTTTAGATATGAGGAGAGATATGTAAATAAAGAGTCTAAACAACATGCTTTAACAGTGTTTTACTTCCAGCTTTACACATTTGCAGGTGGTTTTGATGTTTAGCCAGTCCTCTGTTGTTATGATGCCGTTTATTTTAGAAGACTCACTTGAGACCTTAAAGTGACTGATAGCAACACTGAAACAGTCCCTCAAATCCTGCAGAAGCAACAGTATGCAATATATATCACTAGTAATATACGTATATATGAGTAATATATATCAGATATCAGTAGTAATAGTGTGATATATATGAGTAATATATCAATAGTAATAGCATGATAATATGAGTAACATATATCAATAGTAATAGTATATTATATATATATATATATATATATATATATATATATATATATATATATATATATATATCAGTAGCACCGGTGTGATGCTGGATATAAGGCTTTGTTTCAGTCATGTAAATAAGCCACCACAAATCCTTCTGGCACAGGAAACAGCCAGTTTCTCATGGTGACTGCTTATCATGGTGAATGTTTATCATGGTGACAATTTATAATGGTGACTGTTTATCATGGTGAATGTTTATCATGGTGACTGTTTATCATGCTGACAGTTTATCATGGTGACAGTTTATCATGGTGAATGTTTATCATGGTGACAATTTATAATGGTGACTGCTTATCATGGTGACTGCTTATCATGGTGAATGTTTATCATGGTGACTGTTTATCATGGTGACTGTTTATCATGGTGAATGTTTATCATGCTGACAATTTATAATGGTGACTGCTTATCATGGTGACTGTTTATCATGGTGAATGTTTATCATGCTGACAATTTATAATGGTGACTGCTTATCATGGTGAATGTTTATCATGGTGACTGTTTATCATGCTGACAGTTTATCATGGTGACTGTTTATCATGGTGACAGTTTATCATGCTGACAGTTTATCATGGTGACAGTTTATCATGGTGAATGTTTATCATGCTGACAGTTTATCATGGTGACTGTTTATCATGGTGACAGTTTATCATGCTGACAGTTTATCATGGTGAGCGTCTGAAGAGTTTTGTTGAGACATTCCTGCAGAAACTGGTCTGACAGCAACTGTAAGTTGACGAGGCAAACAGATCTGCATCAGTGTGTGTGTAGGTGTGAAACTGTAACACAAAATTACTTTTACTACCAGGAGTCTTTCAGCTGGTTCCTCTATAGGAGCTCCTGCTGTGAACACCGATACTGACTCAACTGTTCACTCTTTCTGCTGGGTGTGTGTGTGTATACACTGAATGTCAACAGTCTAGCTCTGTTACTTTACGGACCTTGTAGTTGCTACACAGTGCCAGCATGACAACAACATCAGGCTTTACTGGCTGACACTGAGTAAAGATAACACTTCCACCCATCCATTACCCAAACCACTTATCCTGCTCTCAGGGTCACGGGGATGCTGGAGCCTATCCCAGCAGTCATTGGGCGGGAGATTGGGAGACACCCTGGACAGGCGGCCAGACCTTCACACAGGTCTGTGTTTTGTTTACTGTTGAAACTGGCTGCTGTGTTTTGTTTTCTGTTGAAACTGGCTGCTATGTTTTGTTTACCTCTGAAACTGGCTGCTATGTTTTGTTTGCTGTTGAAATTGGCTGCTGTGTTTTGTTTACTGTTGAAACTGGCTGCTATGTTTTGTTTACTGTTGAAACCAGCTGCTATGTTTTGTTTACTGTTGAAACTGGCTGCTATGTTTTGTTTACTGTTGAAACCGGCTGCTATATTTTGTTTACTGTTGAAACTGGCTGCTGTATTTTGTTTACTGTTGAAACTGGCTGCTATGTTTTGTTTACTGTTGAAACTGGCTGCTATGTTTTGTTTACTGTTGAAACTGGCTGCTATGTTTTGTTTACTGTTGAAACTGGCTGCTATGTTTTGTTTACTGTTGAAACTGGCTGCTATGTTTTGTTTACTGTTGAAACCGGCTGGTATATTTTGTTTACTGTTGAAACTGGCTGCTGTATTTTGTTTACTGTTGAAACTGGCTGCTATGTTTTGTTTACTGTTGAAACCAGCTGCTATGTTTTCTTTACTGTTGAAACTGGCTGCTGTATTTTGTTTACTGTTGAAACTGGCTGCTATGTTTTGTTTACTGTTGAAACTGGCTGCTATGTTTTGTTTACTGTTGAAACCAGCTGCTATATTTTGTTTACTGTTGAAACTGGCTGCTATGTTTTGTTTACTGTTGAAACCAGCTGCTATATTTTGTTTACTGTTGAAACTGGCTGCTGTATTTTGTTTACTGTTGAAACTGGCTGCTATGTTTTGTTTACTGTTGAAACTGGCTGCTATGTTTTGTTTACTGTTGAAACCAGCTGCTATATTTTGTTTACTGTTGAAACTGGCTGCTATGTTTTGTTTACTGTTGAAACCAGCTGCTATATTTTGTTTACTGTTGAAACTGGCTGCTGTATTTTGTTTACTGTTGAAACCAGCTGCTATATTTTGTTTACTGTTGAAACTGGCTGCTGTATTTTGTTTACTGTTGAAACTGGCTGCTATGTTTTGTTTACTGTTGAAACTGGCTGCTATGTTTTGTTTACTGTTAAAAATGGCTGCTATGTTTCGTTTACTTTTGAAACTGGCTGCTAGGCTTTGTTTGCTGTTGAAACTGGCTGCTATGTTTCGTTTACTTTTGAAACTGGCTGCTATGTTTCGTTTACTTTTGAAACTGGCTGCTAGGCTTTGTTTGCTGTTGAAACTGGCTGCTATGTTTCGTTTACTGTTGAAAACTGACTGCTATGTTTTACATGATGTGCATGATGTGCATGTGGATGTCAGATGCCAGAGGACAACAGTACTAATATGTTGATGTTTCAATGAGCCTGAGTCAGATGACAACAGGCCTACCGCCGGGTTGTTAAAAGTAAAACAAAAAAACGTTAAGCTTTTCCAAGACAAAAGGCATTTAAACAGATGTTGTTTGGATGGAAACAAGACATTTATTGAAGAGAAAGGTGGAAAAAAAACTATGATTGATGTTAATATTTGCAAATAAATATTTAGAATGAATCACTTTTCTCTTGGTGTGTGTGTACGGGCCGGGGGGGGGGTCAGCTTTTCTTAGAAACAAGTAGGGGGGCTCAAAGGAAAAAAGGTTGGGAACCACTTTCCCAGAGGATGGTGACATAATTGTTCTCAGTGACCGTTTTTGGCTGATGTTCGTACCACTTCTCAGTCGGTTTGACCTTGTAACTCCTGCAGATCTTCCGGGCAGCCTGGGACAATGTGGTCGATGGTTTCTTCCTACATTCCACAGATACTGAATTTTGGTTCTGTTCCATCTTTGATGATGCGATGGTGGTAGGATCTGCTTGCCAGGCTCTGGTCTTGTGCAGCGATTATCAGGCCCTCCGTCTCTGCTTTCAGCCCGGTGCTCCTCAGCCACTGGTGTGTCTTTTGTTGGTTCACGTCTTTCATGCCTTTTGGGTACTTCCTGTGCATTGCTTTGTCCTCCCAGGTTTTTTGCAGTTGCCGCTGGCCATGGCGTTTTGCCTTCTGCTTCACTCGTTTGGCGTAGATGGTAGTTGCCTCATGTTCTGTTGATGGGGTCTCTAGGACATCAAGTTCTTTCTTGAACTGTGCAGCTTCTTTATTGATGGAGTAGATCTGACGTTTTACTATTCGGAGGAGTGGGTCATCTGTTTTTGTCAGGTATGCATCCAGCCCGATAGTGACAGTCTTGAAGGTCAGCTCGAGTTGGACTAGGCCTCGTCCTCCGGAAGCTCTAGGTTGGTTCAACCTGTCGACATTTGCTTTCGGGTGGTGCATCTTTTCCATGGTCAGCATCTTTCTTGTCTTGGTGTCTAGTCTCTTGATGTCATTCAGTTTCCAGTTGATGACGTTGAAGCTGTACGTCACTACAGGTATCACTAGGGTGTTGACAGCTTCAATTCGGTTAGCCACATTGAGTTCACTCTACAGTAACATACGCACTCTCCTGTGGTACTCTTTCCGGATCTTCTCCTTCATGGTTGAGTATTGCACGCCATCTCCTTCATTAACTCCTAGGTACTTTTATGTTGTTGTTGTTGTTATTGTTATCATTGTTATTATTATTATTATTGCAAAAATTATTTTTTAGCAAGCGATAGCACTTGTATAGCCTAAGAAAGTAACAGAAATGTGCAGAAAGTAGTTTTTGTCTTAGGTTAAAAAATGGGGGTGTACAGCTTTCATGGAAATATGAACAAAAACAGTGTTTCACTGTTTGTATAGTTGGGGTCACTTTAGGAAAAGATCATATTTCAGGTTGAAAAAAGATCATTTAGAGTCTTTTCTCTACTGTTGAACACTGTTATGGGTCATTTTGACCCGTACACAACAAAAGGGCTAGTCTTATTTTTTGCTCCTTTGATTTAATGATTTATTATTGGTTTATTGATTGCTTTTTCTTTCTTAACATGTGCACTTCTGAGCGTTCTGGGCAACTGTGACAGAAACACTGTTCCCTCAGGATCAACAACATTTTCTGGATCTGAATATCTGAAATAAGTTACATGGGGCGTAAACATAGGAGAGTTTTCTTGTATCTTCACATTAAAGTGAAGTCATAAGGTGTGCAGTACCTATCCCAAACCAACGTTTGTGGTTGCTGATCATTTTGTGATGAGAAATCGGTTACCATCATAATCTCAAACTATAAAAACAAGATAGCACACACTAACAATTTAATACAGCAACAATAGAAGACAGATGTTTCAGCATCAAGCTTTCATCGTTCATTTCACCCATTTCATTTATCATCACTTAAAACTATGAATTGCCTTGGAGCCTCATCTAAACCCATGACATTACATAATACATCTAGCTACGTCAATCTAAGGTTTGTGGGATTGTGTTCCATTGTTCAGTATTTCTAAAACTTCAGAGTAAGTCTTAGATAAGGTCTTAGCATTGCGTGGCTTGGATATGGACTCATCGTAGTATGTTACAGTAGCAAATGCAGCATACTGTTGAGTTATTGAGTTGAAGTTTCAGCAGTTCGTTACCTGAGCTGGGCCAGTACTCTTCCCTGCATGGCCAGGTAGTGGATCCTCTGCTCCTCCATGTCAGCTCTCTGTCTGTCCTCAGCCTCCTCGGACTGAACCAGATGGCCACTCATTAACATCAAGAGCTCCTGGCCTGCCATCCGCAGCATGGAACATATGCTCTCCTGGTTTGCCAACTGGGGAACGATGACGTCACAATTAGGGATAATGCACTTTTTAGTAAATATATACCTCATCTCATTTCATCACCAGCCGCTTCTCCGGGGTCGGGTCAGGGTGGCACTAAACTAAGTAGGACACTCCAGATGTCCCTCTCACCAGCAATGCCCTCCAGCTCCTCATGGGGGATCCCAAGGCATTCCCAGGCCAGATTGGACATGTAGTCCCTCCAGCGAGTTCTGGGTCTACCCCAGGGTCTCCTTCCTGTTGGCCGTGCCTGGAAAACCTCCAAAGGAAGGTGCCCAGGAGGCATCCTAATCAGATGCCTGAGCCACCTAAACTGGCTCCTTTCGACGTGAACAGGATGCTTTGTAAATATATTTTTCTGGCAAGATACATTTAGCCTGTAGAGGTACTCGATGTCAGGTCTGCAGAAATTCTCAAATATTTAAACCCAATATCACCTTGTTGTCTGCTACAGCAGGGTGGATCCCTGCACTGCACTGCTATACACAGTGCAGGGGTGAATTTGCAGGGTTAGAGTCACAAACATGCACAATTTCGTTTATTGATGTTTTGTGCACAATCTGGGGGTTAAAAACAGCCTCTCATGACATAGTTAAATGTTTGTATCTGTGGAGTTACTGTATTTCCCAGACTATAAATCACTGTTTTTTAACTTGTCCTGCTGGTACTGCAACTTATGTTCCAAAGCCACTCATACAATGTAATTTTGTGGGACAAATACAATGCATTTCAAGTAAGGCCACTAGACAGCGCGGGTCGACCCACAAAGCTTATTAGAGAATATCATACATACAACAGGCTCCAAGATAGAGACCTCTCTTCTGGATTAGCAAGTGAAAATGCATCACAGACGAATGTCCTAATCTGATTACAAATTACAAATGGAGTTGTTGAGATAAAAGGTGCAAGATAATGTTTATGTAGCCTAAATAAATAGGAAATTTATTTTCTTAATTTGGACACATTCCGAAATTGAAAGGTGAAATCGCAAGGTGAAGAAACTGAAAGGTGAGGAGTGTGTCCATTTTGGGAACCTCAGAATTGCATCTCTGCTCTTCGCAGATGATGTGGTTTTGTTGGCTTCACCAGAACGCGACCTCCAGCGCACTGGGGCTGGTTTGCAGCTGAGTGCGAGATGGCCGGGAAGAGAGTCAGCACCTCCAAGTCTGAGGCCGTGGTTCTCTACCGGAAAATGGTGGATTGCTCCCTCTGGGTTGGGGATGAGTTGTTGCCTCAGGTGAAGGAGTTCAAGTATCTCGGGGTCTTGTTCACGAGTGAGGGTAGGATGGAGCGGGAGATTGACAGGCAGATTGGTGCAGCATCAGCGGTAATGTGGACGTTGTACTGGATCGTTGTGGTGAAGAGGGAGCTGAGCCAGAAGGCAAAGCTCTCAATTTACCAGTCAGTCTTCGTTCCAACCCTCACCTATGGTGATGAGCTTTGGGTAGTGACCGAAAGGGTGAGATCGCAGATACAAGTGGCTGAAATGAGTTTCCTCCGTAGGGTGTCTGGGCTCAGCCTTAGAGATAGGGTGAGGAGCTCGGACTTCTGGAGGGAGCTCAGAGTAGAGCCGCTGCTCCTTTGCATTGAAAGGAGCCAGGAGGTGGTTCAGGCATCTGATTAGGATGCCTCCTGGGCGCCTTCCTCTGGAGTTTTTCTGGGCACGTCCAACTGGGAGGAGACCCGGAGTTGATCCAGAACACGCTGGAGGGACTACATGTCCAATCTATCCTGGGAACGCCTTGGGATCCCCCAGGAGGAGCTGGAGGGCGTTGCAGGGGAGAGGGCCATCTGGAGTGCCCTACTTACCTTGCTGCCACCGCGACCCCACCCCGGAGAAGCGGCTAAAGATGAGGTGAGTATTTTCTTAATTGTGCTTCCTAATACCGATAGCAGAAACGTTAATGAGGGAGCTTGTCAATAGCATGGTCTTTAATAATTTAGCACTGGTGCCTGTTAAATACGGGTTTCTGTACCCATCCCTTATAGTGGATAGGGAGCACTTTGGGAAAGGCCCAAAGTCAGGTGACAGGAAGTATAAGAATGAACAAATAAAGGAAGAAAGCCTTTTTTACAGTTAATCAAAAGAAGTTAGCAATTTTTGTAATAACGTAGTTGTAATCCCCATGCATGTGGTCCATGATTCAACAGCCTTGACAACACTCAGAAGAAATGAGGAGGAAATCGAGGGAGAATGGGGGTACCTGTAACTGCCTGAGTTGGCTGAGTTGGAGTCGCACCTCAGACACGTTCCTTTTTGCCAAGTGCAGGCTGTGCTGCAGCCCTTTAACTTGGGAAAGGGGCTGGATAACCAAAGGAGCGGGGCTATAGCCGTCAATCAAAGTGTGGTTCCGAGGAGCAGGAACAGGAGACCCCCCTGATATTTAGAAGGAGTTAATAAAAGAAGAGTTTCTACGCTGTTTGGACGGTCACATCAATAATTATTTTCAGTTTATACAGTTAATCTTTTGAATGTGACATGACAGCTGGTTTTCACATTATTGACAAGTGTATCAGTGGAACATGCAAAGTAACGGATTACACAGAGTGTACTGTGGGGATCAAGTCCTCAGATCACACAGGCTGAATTAGGACATTTTTCCAGAGTAATAATTATTAGCTAACTAAGATTTTTAGCTCTTTTTTGGGGGGGGGGGGTTCTCCCCAATTGTACTTGGCTAATTATTGTATTTTGTGAGCCGCCCCGGTCTCTGCTCCACCCCCTCTGCCGATCCGGGGAGGGCTGCAGACTACCACATGCCTCCTCCCATACATGTGGAATCGCCAGCTGCTTCTTCTCACCTGACAGTGAGGAGTTTCACCAGGGGGACGCAGCGCGTGGGATGATCACGCTATCCCCCCTCGAACAGGAGCCCTGACTGACCAGAGGAGGCGCTAATGCAGTGACCAGGGCACATACCCACATCCGGCTTCCCACCCGCAGACACGGCCAGTTGTGTCTGTAGGGACGCCTGACCAAGCTGGAGGCAACACAGGGAATCGAACTGGTGATCCCCGTGTTGGTTGGCAATGGAATAGACCACTACGCTACCGGGACGCCATTCTAAGAGTTTCAGTTTAAATTTAAAAACCAAAAAGATTCCTTACCAGGTCTAATGTTGGTGATGTTCTGCCCATCATTCCCACTAAAACAGACACAGCTGGTTAGCAAACACATCTGATCACGTGGAACAGACTTAACTGTGAAAGTTACTGACAGCCGACAAACCTTCTGAGAAACACACAGTTTGAGGAGGGGTTTAATATGTAGGACAGCTGGGATATGGATTCGGTTTCAGTAGTATCCAATAGTTTGAATACTCAGAAAAGCTGAAATGACCGAGATAGCCGAACAGATGGCTGGGATGAATTTGCGTTAAGGGAAAATGTACACACCTGCTAACGTCCTTGATACCAGCACTATTTGGTCCCACAGCAAGCGCATGTTGCACCAGCCCAGCCAGACTGGCTATCTGCTCCTCCATCGCTTTTATTCTCTCACTGGAAAACACACACAGCAAAGACTGAGTCACTCACCTATGTGAACCCTGACAATGTGCTGAAACGATCACAGAAGTTCCTAGAAAGGTGGATCAGTTCATCTGGACACCACCTTTACTGGGAGGAACGATTCATCATCCCCTAAGTGACCTCTTCAGTATCAGCTGGCTGCAGGTACCCCCACCCTTATAAACAATACAGTGACTGCAGGTACCCCCACCCTTATAAACAACACAGTGACTGCAGGTACCCCCACCCTTATAAACAATACAGTGACTGCAGGTACCCCCACCCTTATAAACAATACAGTGACTGCAGGTGTCCCCACCCTTATAAACAATACAGTGACTGCAGGTACCCCCACCCTTATAAACAACACAGTGACTGCAGGTGTCCCACCCTTATAAACAACACAGTGACTGCAGGTGTCCCCACCCTTATAAACAATACAGTGACTGCAGGGACCCCCACCCTTATAAGCAATACAGTGACTGCAGGTGTCTCCACCCTTATAAACAACACAGTGACTGCAGGTACCCCCACCCTTATAAACAACACAGTGACTGCAGGTACCCCCACCCTTATAAACAATACAGTGACTGCAGGTACCCCCACCCTTATAAACAATACAGTGACTGCAGGTGTCCCCACCCTTATAAACAATACAGTGACTGCAGGTACCCCCACCCTTATAAACAACACAGTGACTGCAGGTGTCCCACCCTTATGAACAACACAGTGACTGCAGGTGTCCCCACCCTTATAAACAATACAGTGACTGCAGGGACCCCCACCCTTATAAACAATACAGTGACTGCAGGTGTCTCCACCCTTATAAACAACACAGTGACTGCAGGTACCCCACCCTTATAAACAATACAGTGGCTGCAGGTACCCCCACCCTTATAAACAATACAGTGACTGCAGGTGTCTCCACCCTTATAAACAACACAGTGACTGCAGGTACCCCCACCCTTATAAACAATACAGTGACTGCAGGTACCCCCACCCTTATAAACAACACAGTGACTGCAGGTACCCCCACCCTTATAAACAATACAGTGACTGCAGGTACCCCCACCCTTATAAACAACACAGTGACTGCAGGTACCCCCACCCTTATAAACAATACAGTGACTGCAGGTACCCCCACCCTTATAAACAATACAGTGGCATAATGACTGCAACAGTTGCGTCACAATCGATACCAGCAATCAGTTTCATATGCAAATATGGGTGTGACCATTAACTAGAGTTACAATGGCCATGTGTGCTATTCACAGAGGCTTTGGGAATAGTTGCAATCAAGGCCCTGTGATGGACTGGCTGTCTCCCCGCCTGCTGCCCAATGACTGCTGGGATAGGCTCCAGCATCCCTGCAACACTGAGAGCAGGATAAGTGGTTTGGATAAGGGATGGATGGATGGATGCAACCACAGCATTGTAAGATGGTGACAGATGTACTCATAGGCCCCCCCTCGGTTCAGGGATGTTCATTCCCTCTCATAGTAGATGGCCTGTTTGACTCCCTGTTCAAACCAGCGTTCCTCTCTATCAAGGATGTGCACATCCTCTGTCATGGGTGTGTGATCTGGGTCATCGGGGCTCTCCCATCCCGACTGGTGTTTCAGTTCACCTACACCCGTGTGCATGGCTGACCGTGATTGCCCGGCTTCACTCACCTGTTCCCTTCTCCGAATGACTGTGCGGCTCCCGCGCACCTGCGCCAAATCTTCCTCCCCCTTCTCCGATTCTCCCTGATGGCTGCCACCCCCCACTGGGTATGTATGCCCCTTGGTTGCTCAGGTTCTTTGTTGGTTCGTCTCACACATCTCAGAGACACTCTCAGAGACACTCACAGAGACTCTTGGCCGCCGGGTCGCCACGCCATGTTGTGAGCTTTCCTGCTGTCTGTACCTGCCGTCTGTTCCTACTGTTTGTAAATGTTTGTGTTATGAAAGCTTTTTTCAAGCCCAGCCTGTCCTTACTGTCTGCATTTGGGTCCTTTCCTGCTCTCGCCATGACGTCCTCATCCTTGAAAGAGTGGCCACTGGCTTGTAGATGGTGTAGACCTTGGAGTCCTGGCCTTAAGTGTTAGCTCTCCTGTGTTGTGCCATTCACTTTTTGGTTTCCCAGATGTACAATTCATAGCAACCCTTCCAGCAATTGGTCCTTGAGGTGGACCAATTTCTGGTGCAGCGTGTTTTGGGGTTTGAACGCAACTGAGACACGGTGTTTGGAAAATACACATCTCAACTGTTCCGTCACTCCCAGCACATACGGAATCACCACTGGTTTACGCTTAGGCAGCTGTTGTCCTCCTCCTCTCTTCGATCAGCTGGTGCACTGTTTGGGATCTTCCTGGCTTGAAAAACGCCCAGTTAGGATAACCACACTTAACCAGGGCCTGTTTCATGGGGGGTTTCTCCTCTTCCCTGGCTGCTGTGTCGGTGGGGACGTTGTCAGCTCGGTGGTCCAGCTTCCTGATGACTCCTAGTTTGTGCTCCAGTGGATGATGAGAGTCAAACCTTAAGTACTGATCAGTATGTGTTGGCTCACAGTACACATCACCCATCACATGTCCCCCATCACCAGCTGTAATGTCACAGTGTAAGAAGGCTACCCTGTCATGTTCCACATCCTCCCTGGTGAACTTGATGTGGTGTCCACAGAGTTCATGTGGTGGTGAAATGTGCTACATCCTGAGATTTAACTTTAACCCGGGTGTCGTCCACAAATCTGAACCAATGGCTAGGTGGTGTCCCTGGATAGGACATCAGAGCCTCTTTTCCACTTCCTCCATATACAAGTTGGCCACTACAGGTGGGACCAGGGAACCCACAGCATGCCCATAATACACATCTGTAATATAACCTGCATATCATTTAATTTACCTGAAATGATAACAATGTTGCCATGATCTCTCTGATGATATTTACCTTGTATTTCTGGCAAGTTGCTGATTGCTTGTTAAAGGCCTTGCAGGTTTAAATGTTACAGCAATAAATTCCAAACATATTAGTCTGATCATAAAACCCATTGTGTTGATATCAACCTCTGTCTGTGAACTACTTTATCCTGCATCTGATTAGAAGCATGGGATGGATTGTGCACATTTCTACTTTCGCTCTACATGAAATTTGGGCACTCACCTTTGGGGGTCACTGGCAGTCATGTGACCCTGGAACAGCCTATCGGGGTGTCCGTGAGGGGTATCCACAAAAACAGATGAAGAGGATGATGATGACCCACTTCCCCTAGATCGTTTCACAACCTCCACCACTGTTCCATTGCTCTCCCGCCGCAGGGACCGGCGAATGGGAGACATTTGCTCTGGAGTCACCAGGCCCAACCCTCCAATGATATGTCCGTCAAACATCCTGACCTCGTTCACTCGGTGTGGGGAGTGGGGTGGAGTTTTGGCACCCAGCTGAGGAAGCTGGCAGTCCCCATACCTCTTGCTTTTCTGCCTGGAAGCATGGAAATATGAATGGAAATATGAATGAATGGATCTAAAGATGGGATACGGGAGAGGAACAGCAGGTAAAAAGGCTGCATACAGAAAAATCAGGTAGTTCAATATCCATGTGATAGAAAAGTGCTTCTTTATTTTAATGACTTTAATGACAAAATTAATTTTATTCAACACGGGTCCAAGCTAGTCTCACTGTTAAAACATCTCTACAATAAAAGCTTATGCTATGCAGGGCGTCCAGGTAGTGTAGCGGTCTATTCCGTTGCCTACCAACACAGGGATCGCTGGTTCGAATCCCTGTGTTACCTCTGGCTTGGTTGGGCGTCCTTACAGACACAATTGGCCATGGCTGCGGGTGGGAAGTTGGATGTGAGTATGTGTCCTGGTCGCTGCACTAACACTTCCTCTGGTCGGTCAGGCTGCCTGTTTGGGGGGGGGGGTGATAGCGTGATCCTCCCACTTGCTACGTCCCCCTGATGGAGGATCACGCTATTCCCCCCAGGTTCCCCTCCCCCCCGAACAAGTGCCCCGACCGACCAGAGGAGGCGCTAGTGCAGCGACCAGGACATACACCCACATCCGGCTTCCCACCCGCAGACACGACCAATTGTGTCTGTAGGGGCGCCCGGCCAAGCCGGAGGTAACACAGGAATTCAAACTGGCGATCCCTGTGTTGGTAGGCAACGGAATACACCGCTACACTACCCGGGAGGTTGGATAATATTTGATGTGTTTGATGACATACTTATTTTCTTCAAACTCTTTGTAAACATGCTTAAAGTGATTGAGGAATTTAAAGTGTGCCTGAGTTACAGGACAATACAGACTCTAGACTGGGGTGTTGAAAAGCAGGCTCTTCATCTCTACCTTTGGAGAGACTGGGTCTGAAGCTCGAGGATTTCCCCATGAGCCCCAAGGGGCTTCACAGTGGCGCGGTACTGTTTCAGTCCCCCAGGGAACTCTCCTCCTCCTATATCCACCATGTCGGCAGTGAGCGAGGGAGGAGCGCTGCCTTGCATGGAGGTGAAGCTGAGGCGACCTCCTCCCCCTTCCTGGATGGAAGAGGAGCCTTGGGAGTCGGGATAGCGGGGCCCTCTGTCAGCACACACCACCAGCGCCATGCTCTTGTTACTACCAAGGTCTTCATCTGATGGAAAGAAAGGAATTGACGAAAGATTTTGATGTAAAATCACAAGCTTAGTTTTTCCTGCATGGTAAGACAAGTTTACAGTCAGAGGTCAGAGTTCAAATTGAACTATAGCTTCCTTGTTGGGAAGTTTGCCAGACAAATCAGCGGACCATTTGTGGAAAACCACTTCAAAAGGAAACATGCAAATCAAGCCTCAGTGTTGAATCTTACGTCTGTACCCAGGATCTCAACATCTCGCCTGAGCTTCCCTGATTGGTTGAGACTCCCAGTAACCCTCAACGAATCAGGGAAGCTCTCCGTGGCGGGACGGCGTTTCTGATATCGCCGTGTGAGTGTTGTTCCTACGACGCAATACTGTTGCTCCAGGACCATCGTTGCAACTGACCAATCACTCTGCCGTGCTGTTGTGCCTTTGCGATTTAGAGGAAAAAGACGGTTGTGGGATGAGGTTGTGGGTTGGCATGGGTCAGCTACCGGTGAGGGTAAGGTACTTGTTAGGTTAAAGGGACAGTTCACCCCAAAATCAAGACTACAGGATTTTCCTTTTACATATCTTGTTGGCAGCAGTTTCATGTAGGAAGTGCTTTCTTACGTCCCCCTTTTTTTCTCCCCAGTTGTACCTGGCCAATCACCCTACTCTCCGAGCCGTCCCGGTCTCTGCTCCGCCCCCTCTGCCGATCCGGGGAGGGCTGCAGACTACCACACGTCTCCTCCGATACACGTGGAGTCGCCAGCTGCTTCTTTTCACCTGACAGTGAGGAGTTTCACCAGAGGGACATAGTGCGTGGGAGGATCACGCTATTCCCCCCAGCCCCCCCCCCTCCTGAACAGGTGCCCAAACTGACCAGAGGAGGCGCTAGTGCAGCGAACAGAACACATACCCACATCCAGTTTCCCACCCGCAGACACGGCCAGTTGTGTCTGTAGGGACGCCTGACCAAGCCGGAGGTAACATGGGGGATTCAAACCGCCGATCCCGTGTTGGTAGGCAATTATTGCTTATTTTCTGAACTACACCTGCATGAAACTGCTCAAAACGAGGTCTGTGAATTATCTCAAGTAACCAGGTCATGATTTCTGGAAAGAGACATTGCTGCTGAGTTTTCCAAATGTACTTTTTGTGCTTTGTGCAACGCAAGCCGAGTGCCATGCAGTTCCGTTGTACTGGAGAGAAGGCAGACGTCTCTACGGCCGATACTTCCAGGACTCGGCAACTCACACCAAGACGATCTAGAGGGGTGAGTAGCACTACAGGTAAGAGGAAAAACATCTATTTCTGATTTTGGGGTGAAGGGTCCCTTTAAGGCGAGGGTTAGGTTGCGGTTATGGTAGGTTAGCTTTTAGCTCTGTCCTCCTGTCAGGTCTCCATGGTGATGGTGGTCACGTGGCTCAGGTCCTAGGCTGTTCTGGTGGCGTATGGACTCTGCTTGGCATCCTCCTCATCATATTCTTCATATATTTTATAATTCCGTTATAATTGTGTTATCCTCTTTCAGTGTTGTATTGTGTACATTGTGTAAACACAACATCATGGCACATTGTGCGTCTTGGGAGAGAGATCCTCCTCTGGTGCTCTCCCTGAGGTTTCTTCCTGGTTTTTCTCCCTGTTAAAGGTTCCTTATCTGATGTGAGGGTCTAAGGACAGGATGTTGTGTTGCTGTAAAGCCCGCTGAGGTAAATTTGCAGTTTGTGATATTGGGCTACACAAATAAAACTGACTTGACTTATTGTAAAGTAGAAGACGATACCGATACATTAAACTGCTTTACATGTCAGTAATCAACACGGCCCAGACAGCATCCGGGTGTGGGCCACTTCAGGCAGTGATGCGGCACTGATGGCCTTCTTCTCACCCTGACAAAATGGATGTGACCCTGAAGTGGCCCGTGTGGTAAATAGTTAATATGGCTCAAATATCACAAAACAAATATGGGCCACCTTTGGCAAATATGTGGCACATGCGGCGTTGCTATGGCTTGGTTCTGGTCCAGAGCTGGCGAACAGGAGTGGACCGCCCATGTACCATCATTCCACGTGGTATTTGGGCCGGATGAAGTGTCAGTGTGGGACGGGTCCGGGCCACAGCGATGTTGCTATGTGGGAGGTAAGTTCTCTAAAACAAATGGGTGTTATGTTCTGCATCTGTATGTTGTTTTTAATGCATACTCTTTTTGTCCTCTTAGTTTTATATCACTTTCTTTGTTGTTGCCAAGATTTAAGTTTGAAGTTCAAGCTGTGCTTCTCTTTTCTTTCCCTTCCTGAGTAAAACTTCCTGAGTAAACCCGACCTTAAGTTCCTAAAGTAAATGAAGCGTTTTGTATCATAATTCAATAGCGCCACTTAGGGAAAAAAAGGGATTTAAGGTTCAGTGAAATATTCACATTTATTCAAAGGCCTGGGCCAGTGAAAACATGATTTTTCCAGCTATCTGTGTTGGTTTAGGGGCACTTGGGCTTTATGTTAGCATGACAGAAATATTCTTACCATGTTTATTATTGTACAGCCAGACAGAAGCAGGTCAAGGTTTTGCTTAAAGTGCAGAAAGATCTTGGTGTTATCAGCACCATGAATTCTATATCCGGATCACTGCTGTGTCCACCGCTCAGCCTTGTTCGGAGCTCTCTGTGCTGTTTTCCATTTCTGAATGAAGTAAAACTACAGGGCCGGGTCTCAGCCAAGATCTGATCCCTGACAGAAGTTACTTGGTGACTGGTTTTACTCACAGCATTACGGCAGGACTGTTAGCTCAGCATTTAAACTTAAGCAACATGCGTCATGCTCCGGCCATTCACCTACACGGAGGAGCGAGCCTGAATCCCCGGGAGTCTGAGCTCATCTTACCAGGTCTAACATCTCTCCTCTCCAGGATGGCGCTGCTGCTGGGGAAGACGGCCGCCGATCGCCCCGACCCCGACAGCCGTTCCCGCGGTAAAGTGGCACTGCTCGGTACAACTACCCCCGTGCCGCCCCGTGAGCCCCCACCATAAGCTATTCTAGAGGGTGAGGACGGCATGGAGCGAACCATGGGTGGAGACATGGACCCCTGGAGGTTGTGGAGGGTGCTGCGGCTGGAGGGTGGCAAGGGGTGCCCTGGGATTAGGCTGCTGTACAAAATCTCTTTAGATATCTGAAAAAGAGGAAAAACACATTTCACTGGAGGAAACTACAACACTGTGTGTTGGTGGGCACTCTACTTGTTCACAGTCCTGAATCTACTTGTTCACAGTCTTGAATCTACTTGTTCACAGTCCTGAATCTACTTGTTCACAGCCCTGAATCTAATTGTTCATAGTCCTGAATCTACTTGTTCACAGTCCTGAATCTACTTGTTCATAGTCCTGAATCTACTTGTTCACAGTCCTGAATCTACTTGTTCACAGTCCTGAATCTACTTGTTCACAGTCCTGAATCTACTTGTTCATAGTCGTGAATCTACTTGTTCACAGTCCTGAATCTACTTGTTCACAGTCCTGAATCTACTTTTTCATAGTCCTGAATCTACTTGTTCACAGTCCTGAATCTACTTGTTCACAGTCTTGAATCTACTTGTTCACAGTCCTGAATCTACTTGTTCATAGTCCTGAATCTACTTGTTCACAGTCTTGAATCTACTTGTTCACAGTCCTGAATCTACTTGTTCGCAGTCCTGAATCTACTTGTTCACAGTCCTGAATCTACTTGTTCACAGTCTTGAATCTACTTGTTCACAGTCTTGAATCTACTTGTTCACAGTCTTGAATCTACTTGTTCACAGTCCTGAATCTACTTGTTCACAGTCTTGAATCTACTTGTTCACAGTCCTGAATCTACTTGTTCACAGCCCTGAATCTACTTGTTCACAGTCTTGAATCTACTTGTTCACAGTCCTGAATCTACTTGTTCACAGTCCTGAATCTACTTGTTCATAGTCCTGAATCTACTTGTTCACAGTCTTGAATCTACTTGTTCACAGTCCTGAATCTACTTGTTCACAGTCCTGAATCTACTTGTTCACAGTCCTGAATCTACTTGTTCACAGTCCTGAATCTACTTGTTCATAGTCCTAGAGCTTATCATAGATCTAGATCTCCCTAGAGCTTATCATAGATCTAGATCTCCCTAGAGCTTATCCTAGATCTAGATCTCCCTTAGAGCTTATCACAGATCTAGATCTCCCCTAGATCTTATCGTAGATCTAGATCTCCCCTAGATCTTATCATAGACCTAGATCTCTTCTAGATCCTACCCTAGATCTAGATCTCCCCTAGATCTTACCCTAGATCTAGATCTCCGCTATAGTTTATCATAGACCTAGATCTCCCCTAGAGCTTATCATAGACCTAGATCTCTTCTAGATCCTACCCTAGATCTAGATCCCCCTTAGATCTTATCCTAGATCTAGATCTCCCCTAGATCTTACCCTAGATCTAGATCTCCGCTAGAGCTTATCATAGACCTAGATCTCCCCTAGAGCGTATCATAGACCTAGATCTCTTCTAGATCCTATCCTAGATCTAAATCTCCCCTAGAGCTTATCATAGACCTAGATATCTTCTAGATCCTATCCTAGATCTAGATCTTCTAGATGAGATGTGTCAAACATTTCACCCTTTTAAGCATAGAGAACAACACAAACATGTCTTTATTGCTGTTTATTTTATTTTTTGTTTTATTTTTATTTATTTATTGTTTTATTTTATGTTTTTTGTGAAGCACTTTGTGGCATTGTTTTCGAAAAGTGCTATATAAATAAAATAATGGTTATTGTTATCTTCACAGGCTCCTACATGCATGTGCACCTGGTTAGATCGTTCACAACACAACATTTTCTAAAGCTGTTGGAGGGTCATGTTCAGCAGCTGAACAACATTTACAACACCATCCAGCTTGAAGAAGAAAGAAAGAAAACCACTTTATTCGACACTGTAGTCTCACAACGAATGTGTTCTCTGCATGTAGCCATCCTACTGTATAAGAGCAGTGGGCAGCTGCAGCGCCCGGGGACCAACTCCAGTTCTTTTTTCCATTGCCTTGCTCAGGGGCACAGGCAAGAGTATTAACCCTAACATGCATGTATTTTTGGTGGTGGGAGGAAACCCATGCAGACACGGGGAGGACATGCAAACTCCACACATAAAGGACCTGGGACGGCCTGGGGTTTGAACCCAGGACCTTCTTGCTCTGAGGCAACACTGATCAGTTAGTGTTTCTACGTGCATGTCAAGGTGTGCAGTGTCCCTATTTGTTAGGCACACGTTATCCTTCACAGGAACAACTTTGGATGTACCTTTGCATAGCCTGATGAATAACTGTGAGTTACTTCTGACAATAAAGGGCCATTGTTCTGTGGAAATCTGCCGTTACAGGAAATTATCTGTTCATGAGCATGACTGTCAAGACCTCTGACAGGTTAATCGTAGTAGCAGCTCGTAATACAGTATACAGTGCTTGGTCTCTCTCAGAGCCAGACATCCTTGCATGACCAGTTCTCTTATCTACACATGCTGCAACACATACTGATGGAGCCCAGGCAAGATTTCATCTGAACCTCTGATAAAACCTGGGATTACGGTACGCGGTGGTGTAGCGGTCTAAGCATCGGCTTTGTGTTGATGCAGTTGCCCACTGGGGAACAGAGTTCGCGCCCCGGTCTCGTCAGATCGGGCTATGGCCGGACTCGATGAAGCAGCAATAATGGGCAGCACTGTCTTCGGGAGGGGGGCGGAGTCAGCTTGTGTTCGTCACGTGAATGCGTCTCTGTGTGTGTCGGAAAAAGCAGTGGTTCGGCCTGGATTCGCCTTGTCACGAAAGTGGCGAGGCGTCTCCTTCGAGACTGCCGGCCGGAGAGATGCAGCTGGCGAACACATGCAGTACAAGGGTGGGTGTTTGAACTAGAATTGGGATCGATTGGCCACTGAATTGGGAGAAAAAGGGAAAAATCAGAAATAAAACAAAAAAAAACAACCTGGGATTACATCGGAACCTCTGATAAAACCTGAGTATACATCTGGACCTTTGATAAAACCTGGGATTAAGATGTTTTAAGGCACAGCTTTTATAAACTAAAATACACCAGATAACATCAGCAGCAGATGAAAACAAAACTAGATGCATAGACAGTGAATTAAGAGACAGATGGGATGGAAAGATAACAAAAGTAAAAAGAGGTAGAAAAAGACAAGGGTGGATAAAAGAAATTAGTGTGCAAAGAGAAAGTCAAGCCAAATGCATTTATAAAGCGCACTTAAAAACTACCCATGCTGACCGAAGTGCTGTACAGAACAAAGTAGGTATCTAAACCACAAATACAGGAACACCGACATGAACAAGACACAGCCTGGAAAGAAAGAAAGAAAGAAAGAAAGAAAGAAAGAAAGAAAGAAAGAAATGAAAATGATAGAACAGAGGGAAGGCTATAGGAGAAGAAAGCAGCAGAAAGAGAGAAAGAGAGGGCAGCAGGAAAGGAACGGGTGGAGGTGGCTCACCTTGCCCTCTGTGTTGCTTGGCCTGGTGTGACTGTTGAAAGCATGTGCAGGGTCTCGATGGTACACCTTCAGACATGAGTGAGAGGGGATGTTTCTAGAACAAACAAAAAAAAGGAACAGAGTTATCATTGAGTACACAATAAAAACAAACAAAAACAAAACAGGAAACTGCACTCTGATAAGCACTAAGTATTGTAGCTTGATTCACAAAACATGCAAACGATCAAGACCTCTGGAGGATGAGGGGTTTTAAATCAATAGACTGATAATTCCAAGGTCACAACACCAGTAAGTCAATTGAAATTTGCGCAGGAAAACACGTTATTTCTACGTTATCTAAAATACTGAAGGCATCCTGGTGACCCTGTAGGCTTAAGGTGCTAGCCAGATGGTAGGTCTGGTTCCACCCACCACTGTTGCATGCCAGTCCCTCTGTTTCCTGTCATCTGCACTGCATATCTAATGAGGCATATGTATCCTTAAGAACTTATCCTTAAGAATGGTCCAGTAATGGATTTAAGACCAGTTTAAAGTCACGTCCAACAATGTGCTGGCCTTCACTTGTAGTAAGCTCCATATTTAAGTTATTAAAGAATTTAGGGTCATCTAGGTTTGCGCCGTGCAAGGACACAAGCGTTTTTTATTTTATTTTTCCCCCTTTTTCTCCCCAATTGTACTTGGCCAATTACCTCACTCTTCTGAGCCGTCCCGGTCTCTGCTCTACCCCCTCTGCCGATCCGGGGAGGGCTGCAGACTACCACATGCCTCCTCCAACACATGTGGAGTCACCAGACGCTTCTTTTCACCTGACAGTGAGGAGTTTCACCAGTGGGATGTAGCGCGTGGGAGGATCACGCTATTCCCCCCCAGTTCCCCCTCCACCCCGACCGACCAAAGGAGGCACCAGTGCAGTGACCAGGACACATACCCACATCTGGCTTCCCACCCGCAGACACGGCCAATTGTGTCCATTTCCCAACCAAGCCAGAGGTAACACGGGGATTTGAACCGGCGATCCCCGTGTTGGTAGGCAACGGAATAGACTGCTAGGCTACCCTGATGCCCTTATTCAGATTTATTACACAGTCTACGATAACAAATCTGCCACTCATCTTTTTCTGTGGAATGCTCAGATATATAATATATCTATATATAAAATATATTCATTCATTCATTCATTCATTCATTCATTCATTCATTCAGCTTCAGCCGCTTCTCTGGGGTCGGGTCGCGGTGGCAGCAAGGTAAGTAGGGCACTCCAGAAAGAGCTCCTCCTGGGGGATATGAAGGTGTTCCCAGGCCAGATTGGACATGTAGTCCCTCCAGCAAGTTCTGGGTCTACCCCGGGGTCTCCTCCCAGTTGGCCGTGCCCAGAAAACCTCCAAAGGAAGTCTGTGAATGTTCTCATTCATCCAGGTCATGGTTATCCAAAGGAGTTGAATCAAGTGCAACTGGACTTGGTATATATCCATGAAGACGTTTCGCCTCTGATCCAAGAGGCTTCCTCAGTTCGTGCCTTTCTGACTAGACGAAGCTAGTCTGACTGGCTGGTGACGAGACTCAGAATTTATCCTCAGAATTTATCCAAGAGGATAAATATCTGAGTCTCATCAGCAGCCACTCAGACTAGCTTCGTCTAGTCAGAAAGGCACGAACTGAGGAAGCCTCTTGGATGAGAGGCGAAATGTCTTCACGGATATATACCAAGTCCAGTTGCACTTGATTCAGCTCCTTTGGATACGCCAAAGGAAGGCGCCCAGGAGGCATCCTAATCAGATGCCTGAACCACCTCCTGGCTCCTTTCGACGCGAAGGAGCAGCGGCTCTACTCTGAGGCCCCTCCGGATGTCTGAGCTCCTCACCCTATCGCTAAGGCTGAGCCCAGACACCCTACGGAGGAAACTCATTTCAGCCACTTGTATCCGCGATCTCACCCCTTTGGTCACTACCCAAAGCTCATGACCATAGGTGAGGGTTGGATCGGAGACTGACTGGTAAATTGGGAGCTTTGCCTTCCGCCTATACATAATACAGATATATAATCAGATATAATCTCAGATAGCAAGCAACGCTACTCCCCTCGCCTTGGATGAAAATGAGGAATAAAAAACATGGCCCACCTAGTCCCTTGGTAGCTTCATATGTGGTAGGTTAATGAGATGGGTATGGGTCTTGGATGAAAGCAATGTCAGTGGATTGTTTCTTAAGATATGTGAGGACTTTATTTCCCTTACTTGGGAGGTATTCTCTGTAGTGTTCTGTTATGTAATAAATCAAGCTAAAAAGTAAATCTTGTCTCTGTGTATTTAATCACGTCTTGTCTGCTCCATGGCTGTCACGTTCTGATCCTAGAACGTTCTGCGCATGAGCCATAACCCTCCACAATAAACAAGATATACCAATACTGCCACCTACTGGCCCAGTGGGCACATATCATTACAGCCTCCTGCCTTTGAAGTTAATACAAAAAATACAAGGTAAGTATAAATTCCAGAGACTGTTACGATATAACCAAACTTAGTCATCTAAACATTACACCACATTTTTAACACTTTCCTTTTCAGGTAAAACAACAAACGTGTAAGTCACAAACTATTGCCACACTTAGTCATTTAAACATTAAACAATATATTTAACACTTTTTTTTTCAGTACAGGTATACTGTATAACAACAAACAGGTAAGTCACATTATTTCCTTTTCAGGTATCCCAACTCAATGTAACTTTCTGATGTTTTCAAATAACTCCACAGCCCGATGTCTTGTAGGATATCTCTAACCAAACTCAAAGTCTCTTGTCTTTTTTTTAATTTACTATCCTACAAGTCCATTATAACTTTTTGTTTTCTAGGCCTGCTAGATCTGCGCAGGAGGATGCACGACAGGAGGTGTCACTTCAGCACCTGCCTGTTCCTGAAATGTCTCCTGAGTCTTAAGCAGACTTCTGCGGTTTCTCCACAGCACATGTCCATCTTCAGTCCTAATGGTATATGGCCTTGGACTTATTTCTTTCAGGACCATTGCCTTTATGTTCCATGAAGAGGGCTCTTCGATTCTGACCACATCGTGTTCTGTAAGAGGTTTCAGACTCCTGGCAGCCTTGTCATGGTTCTTTTTCTGTCCCCACTTGAGCTGCATGCGTTTCTGTGTCAGTTCCCGGTTTTCCTTTTTCACAGGCATGCATGGCAGTGTGTTGCAGTTTATGGTTCATGAGGAGCTCCGCAGGCAATGCTCCACATGCCAGAGGTGAGGATCGATAGGTCAGCAATGCCAGGTAAGTTGGTTTCAGTGGCCTTTTTCCGGAGTCTTTTGACAATTTCCACTCCTTTCTCTGCCTTCCCGTTTGCTTGTGGATGGAGAGGGTTTGATGTGGTGTGTTGGAACCCCTACTGTTCTGCAAACATCTGAAACTCCCAGAAGCTATACTGGGGGCCACTGTCACTCTGCACTGTTTGAGGAATTCCGTGTCTGACAAATATGCTTTCCAGGTGAGTAATAACACTGCTTGCAGATCTGCTGTTTAGCTGTGCGATTTCAGGATAGTTTGAGTAATAGTCTATTACTCTATCTTTTATCCATTCAGATGGAAGAGATCTGTTCCTACTTTTTGCCATGGCTCAGCTGGCAAGTCTTGAATCAGCATTGGCTCTTTGGTTGCTTGTAACGGTCTCTATAACATGTGTCACAAGTAACTAATCAATGTCTCAATGTCTCTATTGATACCTGGCCAATAAACAGCTTCCCTAGCCCTATTTTTACACTTTCCAATGCCAAGATGACCCTCGTGGATCCGGCTGAGCATCTCTTGGCACATAGACTCTGGAATGATAATCCTGTTTTGCCTCAGCAGTAGGCTGTTGACCACGCTTAGCTCTGCCCTGATAGGATAGAATTGTGTCCGTCTGCAATGTCACGTCTTTTTCCGTTTATAGTGCAATCTTCTTGTACATCGTGTCTGACACTGGGAGGGAAGACGCAATCAAGTTAACATGCATTTCCACGTTCACCAAGATGGTGCTGACTTGTGTCTTTGTGACTGGTGCAGGTGCTCAGGACAGTGCATCAGCCAGAAAGATGTATTTACCTGGCGTGTAGACTAGACCCATATCATATCTTTGTAGCCTCATCATCATCCACTGGATCCGGGAGACATATGTCGTTCAGTTTTATTCTGAAGTTGAAATGAACGGTTGGTGATCTGTTTCTGCTGTAAAGGTGAGTAGTCCATAGACATAGCCATGAAACTTCTCACATCCAAACACTAACCCTAGGGTCTCCTTTTCAATTTGGGCGTATCGTGTTTCACTCTCTGTCATTGCTCTGGATGCATATGCCCCTGGTCTCCAATTGTTGTCGTCGTCGTCAGCCTGGAGAAGCACGGCGCCCGATCCATCTTTGGATGTTTCCGTAGAGATTTTTGTTCTGCATGAGGGATCGAAAAAGGTAAGCACCAGCTCTGTGGTAAGTGTCTTTTTAAGCTTTTTCCATTCTCTGTCATGTCTGGCGGTCCACTTGAACACTTTGCCTTTGTGCGGCAGATCTCTGATACAGACCGTTTTTGCAGAGAGATTCGGGATGAACTTGCCTAGGAAATTTACCATACCCATGGCTCGCAGTACTCCCTTCTTGTCTGTAGGTGGGGGCATGTCCAGAATGGCCTGTACGTTGGAGAGGTCTGGTTCCATTCCTTCTCCAGACAGCTTGTCACCTAAGAAAGTGATCTCTGTTGCCCCGAACTGACATTTGTTTTGTTCAGTTTCAGGCCACTCAACTGGATTCTCTGTAGGAGGTTCAACAGTCTCTCATTGTGTTGTTGTAGTGTAGAGCCCCCCACACAACTAAGTCATCAATGTAAACCCGGGTGCCTTCTAGACCTTCAACGATCGCTTCCATTGCTCTGTGATAGATTTCGGGAGCAGATTTGATTCCAAATGGAAGTCTAAGAAAACAGTATCTGCCACACGGTGTATTAAAGGTGCAGTACTTGCTGCTCTTGTCATCTAATTTCAGTTGCCAGAAACCATGAGATGCATCTAGTTTACTGAAGAATTTGGCCCCTGACATTTCACTAGTGATTTCTTCCCGTTTCGGTATCTGGTACTACTCTCTTTTAATGTTCTCATTAAGGTCTTTGGGGTCTAGGCACACCCTTAATTCACCATTGGGTTTCGTTAGACATGTTATAGAGTTCACCCAGTCTGTTGGTTGTTCGATACATTTTATGACTCCCAATTTTACCATCCGGTTGAGTTCTTTCTTTAAGCCTGTTCGAAGTAGCGCTGGCACTCTCCATGGGGCATGCACGACTGGCTTGGCATCACTTTTCACCTCTATTCGGTAGGTGAACAGCAATGTCCCTTGGCCTGTGAAGATATCAGGAAACTTTTGCACAATGTCAGTTACTGTGTCGCTGTGAGTTTTAAGAACCATCTTTTCAATGTTGATTTGGTAGACCCTCTTGACCAGCTGAAGGTCCTCGCATGCTTTGTCTCCTAGAAGTGACTCGTGATCATTAGGTTTTGTTGCTTCCCTTTCACATTCCCTTTCAGCCTGCACACTCCTTTGGTTTCTATTTGCTGCCCGTTATATGCCTTCAGTGGGACTGTCTGTTTATGTATTTGTGGCTTCTCTTTAAATGCTTTAATGTCTTTTACACTAATCAGGTTGGCTTTTGCCTCTGTGTCTAATTTGAAGAACACCATTGTCCCATTAACTAATAGAGGTGCCGTCCATTTGTCTGTTCCCACTGCATTGACTTGATGTCCAGTGTCTACACTCTCAGGTGGCTGCACTCTTTTTTCCAGAGTCACGGGAAACCATGTTCACTAAAAATGAATCACTCAGTGAACCACTGTCTTCATCAGTGTCATCCACTACATGCTCCTTGCGCCCTTTCCTTTCTCTTGAAAAACACAATTTTGCATAGTGGTTTTGTCCCTTACACCTGGATCACGTTTTACCTAATGCTGGGCATTGCCTGGGTTGGTGAACCTCTCCACAACGTTTGCAGCTAAATGTCTCACTTTGCTTGCTTCGAGCTCCTCGGTATGTTCCACGACCACATTCCTTGAAAGAGACGGCGTCTACATTCGCACGTGGCAGAGCTAAAGCTAGTCCCTTAGCGGCACCTTCAAACGGTGCCACATGCGGTCTAGCTAACTCGCTGGCCTGGCATCTTTTCGCAGCATTGCCCAAACTGAGTTCAGCTTCTCTTGCCAGTCTTTCTCTGACTTCTTTGTCACGTGCCGAACACGATTTGCTCTCGAATCATCGACTCTTTCAGTACATTGAAGTTACAGGTACTACTAGCCTTTAGCTTCAGCTCTGTCAGAAAACTATCACGTCTTTCCTTCGCGTTGCATCCGCAGTCTAAACACATACCTCTCGTAAGTCTCACTCTTTTTTGACAGGCAGTGTTCGTCGAATTTCTGGGTGACTTCGTCCAGCTTGTGTTGTCTCCCTCGTTTGCAACGTGAACGTGTTGCACTGCGCGCCTCCGGCGCATCAGCGCCGGCGCATCAGCGCCAGCTGACGCCCCTGTCACCCCTATAGCCGCGGCATACAGCTTGAACTGCTGCTTGAAATTCCTCCAATTCGCATCTACATTTCCAGTTAACGTTAAAGTCTCCGGTGGTTTTATCGCGTCCATTTTCTGCCTGGTTCAGTCCCGGGACCAAGTAGAGTTCTGTTATGCAATAAATCAATCTGAAAAGTAAATCTAGTCTCTGTGTATTTAATCACGTCTTGTCTGCTGCATGGCTGTCACATGTTCTGATCCTAGAACGTTCTGCGCATGAACCTTAACCCTTTACAATAAACAATATATACAAATACTGCCACCTGCTGGCCAGGTGGGCACATATCATTACATTCTCTTTCCCCAAATACCCTCCAAGCACAAAGACAGTGGATGGGACAGAAAGCGAGAGACTCTCAGGACTTTTCACTGATGTTCAAGTCGCTGTGTGTGTGTGTGTGTGTGTGTGTGTGTGTGTGTGTGTGTGTGTGTGTGTGTGTGTGTGTGTGTGTGTGTGTGTGTGTGTGTGTGTGAGTGAGTGTTAGCGTAGCAGCCAGCGGTACAGAATGCCTCAACACTGCTGCCATGGTTGCTGGCCAGATTCAGAACAGGGACTGGAACATACACGTGCTTCTGGACACGCTGCAGCCTTTCCACCCTGACAAGGCGGACTCCCACTTCAGGACCGCATGACTTCTTCTTCCGTTCAGTTTTCTTCAAATTAATTTCAGTCCCCCCCCCCCCCCCCAATTTTTCTACCCAATTGCTTTTGGCCAATTACCCCACTCTTCCGAGCCGTCCCGGTCTCTGCTCCACCCCCTCTGCTGATGATCCGGGGAGGGCTGCAGACTACCACATGCCTCCTCCCATACATGTGGAGTCACCAGCCGCTTCTTTTCACCCCAGCTCCCCCTCCCCCCTGAACAGGCGCCCCGACCGACCAGAGGAGGCGCTAGTGCGGCGACCAGGACACATACCCACATCCGGCTTCCCATCCGCAGACACGGTCACTTGTGTCTGTAGGGACGCCCAACCAAGCCGGAGGTAACACGGGGATTCGAACCGGCGATTCCCGTGTTGGTAGGCAACGGAATAGACCGCTACACCACCCAGATGCCAATTTCACTGTTTTTATTAGAGTTTACATTTTGTTGTGTATTTATGTGACTTCAGGATTTATTAAGAAGTGTTTTGTGCTATGACTTTGCTTCATTGTTGTGGAGCAAGTGTTTCCTAAGTAAACTCTAATCATCTACACTAGCATGTAAAAACACCACCTTTCACTGGATTGTTTACACAAGCTTTAAAGGAGCCGCGGGCCTAAAATGAGTAATTATTCTACAACAAGATTAGATGCCGGGCGCGGTGGCGTGGCGTGTGCCTGTCGTCCAAGTCACCGGGAGGCCGAGGCCGGCGGACCGACTGAGCTCTGGGCTGCCTGCAGCAGACTGTTCCCACTGGCTGTCCGCACTAAGTTGGGTATCGATATGGTGCTCCGGGGGGAGTCCGGCACCACCAGGTCGCCTAAAGAGGGGAGCAAAAGCGTCGGCCAAATGACTGTAATGTAATGTAAGATTACCACTGAGTTTGTTGAAAGATTCAAAATAAAAGTAGAGCCCCCCCCCCCCAAAAAAAACCCCTCAACGATGACTTTCCCATTTTAACACTTTTGTATGGTTCACAAAACCTTGCTGCCCTGTGATGGTCTGGCGGCCTGTCCAGGGTGTCTCCCCGCCTGCCGCCCAATGACTGCTGGGATAGGCTCCAGCATCCCCGCCACCCTGAGAGCAGGATAAGGGGTTTGGATGATGGATGGATGGAAGGAAAACCTTGCTGTGTTTACAGAATGAAACTGACGTTGTGGCTCTAGTGGAGGATCTGTGGATCTAGTGGAGGATCTGTGGATCTAGTGGAGGCTCTGTGAATCTAGTGGAGAATGTGTGGATCTAGTGGAGGATCTGTGGATCTAGTGGAGGATGTGTGGATCTAGTGGAGGCTTTATGGATCTAGTGGAGAATGTGTGGATCTAGTGGAGGATCTGTGGATCTAGTGGAGGATGTGTGGATCTAGTGGAGGCTTTATG
Organism: Lampris incognitus; assembly: GCF_029633865.1. Classification (NCBI taxonomy): domain Eukaryota; kingdom Metazoa; phylum Chordata; class Actinopteri; order Lampriformes; family Lampridae; genus Lampris; species Lampris incognitus. The sequence continues at coordinate 4,476,660 of NC_079224.1, read as the reverse complement.
GATCTAGTGGAGGATGTGTGGATCTAGTGGAGGCTCTGTGAATCTAGTGGAGAATGTGTGGATCTAGTGGAGGATCTGTGGATCTAGTGGAGGATGTGTGGATCTAGGGGAGGATGTGTGGATCTAGGGGAGGATCTGTGGATCTAGTGGAGGCTCTATGGATCTAGTGGATGATCTGTGGAACTAGTGGAGGATCTGTGGATCTAGTGGAGGGTCTATGGGTCTAGTGGAGGATATGTGGATCTAGTGGAGGCTCTGTGGATCTAGTGGAGGCTCTATGGATCTAGTGGAGGATCTGTGGATCTAGTGGAGGGTCTATGGGTCTAGTGGAGGATATGTGGATCTAGTGGAAGATCTATGGATCTAGGGGAGGATATGTGGATCTAGTGGAGGATATATGGATCTAGTGGAGGATCTGTGGATCTAGTGGAGGATCTGTGGATCTAGTGGAGGCTCTGTGAATCTAGTGGAGGATGTGTGGATCTAGTGGAGGATCTGTGGATCTAGTGGAGGATGTGTGGATCTAGTGGAGGCTTTATGGATCTAGTGGAGGCTCTGTGAATCTAGAGGAGGATGTGTGGATCTAGTGGAGGATCTGTGGAACTAGTGGAGGATGTGTGGATCTAGTGGAAGATCTGTGGATCTAGTGTAGGATCTGTGGATCTAGTGGAGGATGTGTGGATCTAGTGTAGGATCTGTGGATCTAGTGGAGGCTCTATGGATCTAGGGGAGGATATGTGGATCTAGTGGAAGATCTATGGCTCTAGGGGAGGATATGTGGATCTAGTGGAGGATATATGGATCTAGTGGAGGATGTGTGGATCTAGTGGATGATCTGTGAATCTAGTGGAGAATGTGTGGATCTAGTGGAGGATCTGTGGATCTAGTGGAGGCTTTATGGATCTAGTGGAGGCTTTATGGATCTAGTGGAGGCTCTGTGAATCTAGTGGAGGATGAGTGGATCTAGTGGAGGATCTGTGGAACTAGTGGAGGATGTGTGGATCTAGTGGAAGATCTGTGGATCTAGTGGAGGATCTGTGGATCTAGTGGAGGATCTGTGGATCTAGTGGAGGGTCTATGGGTCTAGTGGAGGATATGTGGATCTAGTGGAGGGTCTATGGGTCTAGTGGAGGATATGTGGATCTAGTGGAAGATCTATGGATCTAGTGGAGGATATATGGATCTAGTGGAGGATATATGGGTCTAGTGGAGGATATGCGGATCTAGTGGAAGATCTATGGATCTAGGGGAGGATATGTGGATCTAGTGGAGGGTCTATGGGTCTAGTGGAGGATATGTGGATCTAGTGGAAGATCTATGGATCTAGTGGAGGATATGTGGATCTAGTGGAGGGTCTATGGATCTAGCGGAGGATATGTGGATCTAGGGGAGGATATGTGGATCTAGTGGAAGATATATGGATCTAGTGGAGGATCTGTGGATCTAGTGGAGGATCTGTGGATCTAGTGGAAGTGGATAGACCAAACATCATCCATCCATTATCCAAGCCACTTATCCCTTATCCATACTTAGGCTCGTGGGGATGCTGGAGCCCATCCCAGCAGTCATTGGGCAGCAGGTGGGGAGACACCACAGACAGGCCAACAGACTGTCACAGGACCGACACACACACACACACACACACCTAGGGACAATTTAGTACGGCCGAATCACCTGACCTACATGTCTTTGAGTCACCTGACCTACATGTGTTTGAGTCACCTGGCCTACATGTCTTTGAGTCACCTGGCCTACATGTCTTTGAGTCACCTGACCTACATGTCTTTGAGTCACCTGGCCTACATGTCTTTGAGTCACCTGACCTACATGTCTTTGAGTCACCTGACCTACATGTCTTTGAGTCACCTGACCTACATGTCTTTGTGTCACCTGACCTACGTCTTTGAGTCACCTGACCTATATGTCTTTGAGTCACCTGACCTACATGTCTTTGAGTCACCTGGCCTACATGTCTTTGAGTCACCTGACCTACATGTCTTTGAGTCACCTGGCCTACATGTCTTTGAGTCACCTGACCTACATGTCTTTGAGTCACCTGACCTACATGTCTTTGAGTCACCTGACCTACATGTCTTTGTGTCACCTGACCTACGTCTTTGAGTCACCTGACCTATATGTCTTTGAGTCACCTGACCTACATGTCTTTGAGTCACCTGGCCTACATGTCTTTGAGTCACCTGACCTACATGTCTTTGAGTCACCTGGCCTACATGTCTTTGAGTCACCTGACCTACATGTCTTTGAGTCACCTGACCTACATGTCTTTGAGTCACCTGACCTACATGTCTTTGAGTCACCTGACCTACATGTCTTTGAGTCACCTGGCCTACCTGTCTTTGAGTCACCTGGCCTACATGTCTTTGAGTCACCTGACCTACACGTCTTTGAGTCACCTGGCCTACATGTCTTTGAGTCACCTGACCTACATGTCTTTGAGTCACCTGACCTACATGTCTTTGAGTCACCTGACCTACATGTCTTTGAGTCACCTGACCTACATGTCTTTGTGTCACCTGACCTACATGTCTTTGAGTCACCTGACCTACATGTCTTTGAGTCACCTGACCTACATGTCTTTGGACTGTGGGAGGAAACCGGAGCCCCCGGAGGAAACCCACGCAGATACGGGCAGAACATGCAAACTCCACACAGAGGACGACCCGGGACGACCCCCAAGGTTGGACTACCCCGGGGCTCGAACCAAGGACCTTCTTATTGTGAGGCGACCACGCTAACCACTGTGCCACCGTGCCGCCCAGAGCAAACAGCATCCATGTAATCAGAAGTTCATCTTTAACTGCTGCAAAGAGCTTCACCGCAGCAACGCTGGAGTGACTTGGAGATTCTCTGTAAAAGAAGTCATTCTAGAGCTTCACCGCAGCAACGCTGGAGTGACTTGGAGATTCTCTGTAAAAGAAGTCATTCTTACATGCACAGATGAACAGCTGCCATGTATTCTATTCTACACGGCATATGACGGCAGACCGATGCTCTCACATACCATGCTGGTGTGTTGGACGCAGTAATATTTATAGAAACTTCACCAATCAGTAAAACAGCATTTCACAGCAACAATGCTGGAGTAACTAAGAGATTCGCTGAGTTGTATGTTTTTACAGATGTAGATTATCAACAATATGAATTTTGCCAGTTATCAGGGTGGGGGAAAGCAAAGAGAGGGGGGACTGGATTTTTTGCAGGTGTTGTGTCAAAATTGCTCACCTCTCCAAAGTTACCTATAGCCACTTGAAATATTGTGCGTAGCATCTTTAAAAAGTATATTAGCTGTTTACATGTCAAATCATATCTCTTCTCAGAGAGTGTGGTACCCACCTGATGTCCTCCAGGTCATAGTAGACGTTACGGCCGTTGTCTCTGATGTAGATGGCCACGTTGGGCGAGTCCAGCATTTTCATGGTGAGCTGGTGGGGGAAGGCACTGACGAACAGAGCCCTCAGAGTCCTCCAGACTGTTGATCTCGTGTGGCATCCGCACCTGCTTGGTGTCCTCACCGTACTGCAGGTGCAGGACGCCTGATGAGAAACAACACGGACACGAGCTTAGCCGTCAAGGACTGAAACACATCAGGCATAGCTCAGATTGGAGAGGACGTTGAGACTGAAATGCAACACAGACTGGCTGCACTTTCACACTGGAAGAATGTGAACTGATGCAAAAATATGTGTTGCGATATCATGTGGCCATTATCAGAAAAGCCGCTGGTCAGAAAACTATGGATGGTCCACATTGTTCCTGTTAATATGAGGGTAGCATCAGTAACACTATCCTGAACATGTAGGCTGATAAGTCCTGCCCTGAATCAACTGCTTCTGTTGTAAAAAGGCAAACAAATTATCTTATCTAAAAGGGCACAGCCAGACTAGCATGTTGTAAATGATATGTAGACAGTACAGCTGCCATTACGGTAGCGCCGCAGCAAATACACCCAGGGAAGAGCGGATGAAGAGGTCTGCTACCGTGACAGTGGTGGTACACAGCAGCAGCAGCAGTAGACAGTAAACAATATGAGGTGACAGGCAAAAATGAGGTTGGCAATGCATAGCAGGGATCCAGCAATGAGAGGCGGAGAGGTCAGAAAAGGACAGGACATAGTACCTTCTGCTTGGTATGGAAGTGCTGTGACTAGAGGGATGTGCATGTGTTCCTGTCTCTGTATCTATGTACATGCTCCTTACCAATTACCTACCCACAGACTTATCTCTGGTCTGGCTGGCAGAGCGACCTACGGGGAGGCTCGCCCGGGCTCTACTGCCCCTGGTGAACGGTTGTGTGCCGGGCTGAAGGTCTCCTTCAGACATGGTCTCGAGGGACTCCAGAGATGCCACAGACAGCGGTTCCTCCTGCTCTGCCAAGCCAAGAAGTCCTGCACAGACAGGCGGGCTTATGGAAGACCGAGGCCTTCTAACCTGGACAGGATGGAGAAAGAGTTGGTTGGACTAAAACGTCTGCTTGTCCTATGCATTGAAATATTTACTTTCGGTATGGCATTGTTGCCATGTTTTTTGCAGAACTGGAGGTGGCAGAGGTGAAGATGATAAGATTTTCATTGGGAGTGATGAAGAAGGACAGGATTAGGAAGGAGTATATTAGAGGGACCGCTCAGGTTGGACGGTTTGGAGACAAAGCAAGAGAGACAAGATGGAGATGGTGTGGACATGTGTGGAGGAGAGATGCTGGGTATACTGGGAGAAGGATGCTGAATATGGAGCTGCCAGGGAAGAGGAGAAGAGGAAGGCCAAAGAGGAGGTTTATGGATGTGGTGAGGGAGGACATGCAGGTGGCATTGTTGCAATGTGATGATAAAATGAGCTCAGCTTGCTATTTTATACTTCTACACTAGGCAAGGGACGGCAAGGAAAGTGCGTTGCCGTAGCACAATTCATACATGAAGGCAATTCAAAGCTCTTTACATAAAGACACAAGATATTAAATCAAAGTACAGAGCGGGATTAAATAACATCCATCCATCCATCCACTATCTGAACCGCTTATCTGGCTCCCTGGGTCGCAGGGATGCTGGAGTCTATCCCAGCAGTCACTGGGCGGCAGGCGGGGAGACACCCTGGACAGGCTGCCAGGCCATCACACAGCCCCTCCCCACCCCCCACCACCACCACACACACTCACTCTTTCCTCGGGACATTTTAGTATGGCCAGTTCATCTGACCTACAGGTCTTTGAGTCACCTGACCTACATGTCTTTGAGTCACCTGACCTACATGTCTCTGGACTGTGGGAGGAAACCGGAGTCCCCGGAGGAAACCCACACAGACACGCGGAGAACATGCAAACTCCACACCGACCCGGGACGACCCCCAAGGTTGGACTACCCCGGGGCTCGAACCCAGGACCTTCTTGCTGTGAGCCGACCGCGCTGACCACTAGTCCACCGTGCTGCCCCGGGATTGAATAACAAGAATACTAAAATAAAGATAAGAAAAAATGACAGGGAACAGAATATGAACATTATAAACATGTATCAAGCAAAACGTAGTGCAAATATGAAGGTAAAAATTAGTTTGAATTAAAAACACGTTTTAAGTCTTAAACAGACTGAAAGGCGTTCAAGTCCAGGATTAGGGTGCAGAGTGAAACAATGGTCAAAGTGCAACACGGTTGAAGATTCAGTTAAAGGCAAGGGCAAACATGGGGGTTGGAGCCTGGTTGTAAACACGGGGGTTGTAGCCTGGTTGTAACCATGGGGGTTGTAGCCTGGTTGTAACCATGGGGGTTGTAGCCTGGTTGTAACCATGGGGGTTGGAGCCTGGTTGTAACCATGGGGGTTGGAGCCTGGTTGTAAACATGGGGGTTGGAGCCTGGTTGTAACCATGGGGGTTGTAGCCTGGTTGTAAACATGGGGGTTGTAGCCTGGTTGTAACCATGGGGGTTGTAGCCTGGTTGTAACCATGGTCGGGGTTGGAGCCTGGTTGTAACCATGGGGGTTGTAGCCTGGTTGTAACCATGGGGGTTGGAGCCTGGTTGTAACCATGGGGGTTGGAGCCTGGTTGTAAACATGGGGGTTGGAGCCTGGTTGTAACCATGGGGGTTGTAGCCTGGTTGTAACCATGGGGGTTGGAGCCTGGTTGTAACCATGGGGGTTGTAGCCTGGTTGTAACCATGGGGGTTGGAGCCTGGTTGTAAACACGGGGGTTGTAGCCTGGTTGTAACCATGGGGGTTGTAGCCTGGTTGTAACCATGGTCGGGGTTGGAGCCTGGTTGTAACCATGGGGGTTGTAGCCTGGTTGTAACCATGGGGGTTGTAGCCTGGTTGTAACCATGGGGGTTGTAGCCTGGTTGTAACCATGGGGGTTGGAGCCTGGTTGTAACCATGGGGGTTGGAGCCTGGTTGTAACCATGGTCGGGGTTGGGGCGAGTCTGAAGTTGCTGCACTACAACACCATTACTGTGCATGCTGGGCTGTGTGCTGTTGAGGGCAGGTTGTGGTCAGCTCCGAAAGCCTCGTGCTATGATCACAAATATTGGGGGTTATTAGTAAACTAGATTAAAATACAATATTATCTGATAGTGTTTTTCTGATTTACCAAATACTTTTGGGACAAACAGACTCCGTTGAAAACAGCTGAAAGCAGCTGAAAACACTGCTCACGTTCAACACGCCTTCAGTGCTGAGCCTTGGGGCCGCGGGGGCCGTGGGGCCGCGGGGCAGGATCAGGTTTGCCCCGCGCTCCGAACAGCCAATAGAAACGACAGAATGAATGACGTACGTCGAGATGTTTCGTAAACGCCGTTTGCGGCATCGGTGTTGCTACACAGCTACACCGACCCCGCGGGGGGAGGCGAGCCCCGAGCGGGCTCTCGTTTCGCGCCGGTGACAGTGGCAGGTGGGAAGTTCCAGATGTTTCTTTAATGTTTTGTTTTTTATACCTATACACACATTCTCTCTCTCTCTCTCTCTCTCTCTCTCTCTCTCTCTCTCTCTCTCTCTCTCTCTCTCTCTCTCTCTCTCTCTCTCTCTCTCTCTCTCTCTCTCTCTCTCTTTCTCTCTCTCTCTCTCTCTCTCTCTCTCTCTCTCTCTCTCTCTCTCTCTCTCTCTCTCTCTCTCTCTCTCTCTCTCTCAATTATAAATACTGTACCGTAGGTGCACTTATAACCATTACTGCATTAGTATATTTATGATGTTTTAGGTTTTATATATATGTGTATATATATATATATATATATATATATATATGTGTGTGTGTGTGTGTGTGTGTGTATATATATAGCCACGTGGTCAAATAATGGACTCCTCAGCCAACCTGTCAGAGTTAACCAACAAGCTTTTTATGTAACCCATGTGACGTATAGGGCTGATGATAGTCGCTGATTTAGAGGTGTAGTGACACGCCGCTCCTTAGGGGGCGCACTATGCTACTCGCTGGGGTAGAGACTGCTGCTACACGCAGTCGTCACCTTTTTCTCTTTTCTCTTTGTGAACATCCTGGAAGTTGTGCTCTTGAACCGACGACTGAATGTCATTATACACAGCCGCAGAAAGCGGGAGTGTTGACGTGTTTTGATTGTGGGAGTGTTGTGTGTCATCAGAACCTCGTCTGTGAGCTTACGAGACGAAGGTGTGTGGAGTTTGGAGTATGGGGAACTCCGCTGGGTAAAGCAGGTGTCTGTGCTAGCTTGTTGCTAGCCACTGAAGGGGAAAGCTAACGCTGGGTCATCAGATAGCTGTTAAGATACTCTTCATAAAACCAGTCGGGGATAAGATGTCTAATGTTTGAATAGCCTGTACTTTGGTACGTGTTGTATCATAGTTATGAGAAGGTTAACGTGTAGAACTCTCTTTGGTGCGTACTGTATCATTGTGTCATGTTGGATGTTCTAGAACAGTGTTTCTCAACCGGGGGTCCGCGGACCCCTAGTGGTCCGTGGTGTAATTGCAAGGGGTCCGTGATAATAAAATATCTTTAAAAAAAGATCCTATGACATTTATAGAAATAGGATTATTTTACTCAAATGTGACTGAGACCTTTATCTACCTAAACTATAAAGGGTAACAGGACTTTTTTCTCTAATTACATCTGTTTCACAAGTGTAATTTATTGTATTTTAATAAGAGATCTCGCTCCCGTTTGCATTGTTAAAAGTTACTGCATAAAAATTCTGTTGTTAGATATATCTGAAAGTTACTGAATACATATTCTGTTTTGTTACATATATCTGAAAGTTACTGAATACATATTCTGTTTTGTTACATATATCTGAAAGTTACTGCATAAGAATTCTGTTTTGTTAACTATATCTAAGTTACAACTGAAAGCTCTTATTTTTGCCCCAAAGAGTGAATAAATGCTATAATGCAATTTAAAATGTAGTTTCTACTGCTTCTATCAAATTGCAACCCCCCTCCCCCAAGATCAGGTGGAGGGGTCCTTAGGGTATATCAAAAATACGCAGGGGGTCCAGGACCCCAAAAAGGTTGAGAACCACTGGTCTAGAAGATAGCTCACGCCAGTAGTTAGCTAGTGCTAAGCGCTAGCTTAGTCAGTGAAGCATTGGGGAATTGTGTAGCATTAAAGATGGGTGGCACTTATCCTGTTGACGTTAAAGCCATTCGGTTTAAGTGGTTAGCGCACTTAAATGGTTTGTATTGAGGCTACACTGTGACTGCACTGATTTTGTGTAACAGAATTATATATATATATATATATATATATATATATACATAGTATATATATGTAGTGATTAAGTAATGATATTGCAATCCATATACATGTTAATGGAAAGCATATTGTAAGATGTTCTGAATGAAAAGAAATGAATGAGATCTCATGTTAGAAACAGATATAGAATGAAATACTTACTATTCTGCACTATTTGTGTAGATTGTTTTGTTTGTTTTTTTAACTACCAGGTAGAATTTGGAAGATTGTGATGGCGAGGCCAGCCCAGTGAGACTGTGGACCATCATAGAGGCGGTGGCCTACCGTAGGATCTGTCCCAGGAAACGTCTGGCAAGCCTGAATCATTCATCCAGACAGCAGATAAGAACCCATACACACCAGCCTATTTCCTCTACCAGGGTAGAAATAGTCATGGTTGAAGTATATTCAATACACTTACGGATCAGGAACTGAACTCTTGGACCAACACATACACTCAAGGACAAGGAACTGAACTTTTCTTTCATCTCAAACTGCTAACACTCATTGAGGGTTGTGATTTGAACGAGGTTTTCTTTGGTTTATTATTTTATTGACTTTAAAGAGCTCTATTTTGTTTTATTTCAATTCTTTTATGTAAAAGTCAGCGTTGTGTATATTTTGCTGTTGTGAGGCAATAAGATTGTCAACTGTTCAACTACACATCAACTCCTCTTGTGAGTTAGTCAAGGCAAACCCCTCACCGAACCTAGTTAATGTTAGCACCTTTACTGCTACCTCTAGTTTGCACTGGAGGCACTACACAAAACTTGGTGAGCCAGCCAGGAGCGGTTTTGAGCTCCTTGTTATGTGAAAGTTGAGCAGTTTGACACTTCTGTTGCATTCTATCTGTGAACACTGATACCAGCTACCTAGGTTTATTTTGTCTTAATAAGAAAGCCTAAAATATGGATGTAATTCAATCTGAAAATGTTAAGTGCCCAATTATGTCCTAGTTGGAGGCTTGACTGGTGACGAGGTAGACAATGACATTATGGAGTACTTGGGAGAGTTTGGGTCCATTGAAAGGATAATTAAAGTAACCAGTTCTGAAGCCCAGTTTAAAGATACAGCCATAGTGGAATTCACATCAGGTGAACCCATTCAGTTTCTTCAGGATACTTTGCCCCGCAAAAGACCCAGCCGTAAACCAAATGTTGTCCATCACATTCAGCTTCTGTCTGAGCTGTATGCTGCTGACAAAAGTTCAAGCTTAACCCATTCTTACTTAGCCGAACTGCAGGGTATTGCTAAACTAAGTGGAGCAGACTTTGATGGAGGGAGGAAACCCATGCAGACACGGGGAGAACATACAAACTCCACACAGAAAGGCCTGGGGTTCAAACCCAGGACCTTCTTGCTGTGAGGCATAGTGCTAACCACTGGGCCACCGTGCCGCCATATTCCAGTCTTGTTGAACAATCTGATTTTAAGAGTGGAGCCATTGTTATGAGGTTTAAACTTGTAATTGCCACCTGGGTGGATCTGCTTTTACGTACTATATTTGATTTGATTTGATTTGATTTTGATATGCTTTATTGATCCCCGTGGGGAAATTTATTCTCTGCATTTACCCCATCCTAGCTGTGTAGCTAGGAGCAGTGGGCAGCCACCGTGCAGCACCCGGGGACCAACTCCAGTTCGTCTGGCCATGCCTTGCTCAGGGGCACAGACAGATAATGGATGTATGGAAATCATAGTATTTAATCTGCCTGCCAACATGGCAGTCAAACAACAGACACACACACACACACACACACACACACACACACACACACACACACACACACACACGTCAAAGCACACATGCGAGCTTAACAGGTGAGCATTTACACACCCAGCTAGGTTTGCCACTTCTGAACAGGAAGTTCTGTGTCCACAGCAGCTACCAGCTACTGGGCACCACAAACTCATTTGGACCTAATTAGAGAAAAACATCAACACGTTGTGGCAGCAGCTACATGACAGCTGTCACAGTGAATAACACAAACCCTGACCAATGCTGCAGGTGTGTTCTGGCTCAGAGCACAGTGCCACATTTCTAATGTGATGCTGTTTGTATTTGTTCACGCGTGTGTGTGTGTGTGTGTGTGTGTGTGTGTGTGTGTGTGTCTACATACATGTGCTTGTTTACAGAGCAGTGTGCATCTCCTCACTACTCTATGGGTGTGAGGCATGGACCATCTACAGCCACCATCTCAGAAGCCTGGAGGCCTACCATGTGAAATGTCTCCAGAGGATCCTCGGCATTATTTGGGAGGACAGAGTGCCACGCACAGAGGTGTTGGAGCGGGCAGGCAGCTGCAGCGTGGAGTCTACCCTAAAACACCATCAACTCAGGTGGCTTGGGCATGTCATTCACATGCCCAGCCAATGACTCCCACGTAAAGTCCTCTATGGCCAACTACACCTTGGTCAACACACTGCTGGTGGGCAGAAGAAGTGGTTCAAAGACCAAAGGAAGACCACACTGAAAAGATGCCAGATCAACCCCTCTTCTCTGGAGGAACTGGCCTCCCGCCGCACACTCTCACGTCTCAGAGGGAGTGAAGTATGTGGAAACCAGCACACACAACACCGTGTAGCAAAGCGTGCGAAGAGGCATGCTCACAAAGCTACCCCTGCCCCCTCCAGCACCACCTTTACATGCCCGGTCTGCAACCGCAACTGTGCATCCAGGATCCAGCCACCAAAGGACTCACAAATAGGAGAAGATGGTCATCATTGGACATGATGGACAACCAGCAAGCTATACATGAGCATGTGCATGTGCCCACATTAGATCACATGTGTGTAAAAAAGTAGATCCAGTCCTGGGCACGGCGTTCAACTGCAACCGCCGGGTCATCGGTGAATAAACCGGCACCCCCACTTCAACCCTTGGGTTGTTGTGAGGAGGGTGTGTGGACCCCCAGCAGGACTAAAAACAAAGCCTGTCACAGGGCAGATGAGTTCCTCTGTGAACCAACAGCCATCCATACCTGGAGAGGAGATGAGGACCACCAGGTACCCCCCCTACTGGAACACAATGATGACTCAACCGAGACTTGTTGAGGCATCAGCTGTGCTCCTACGACCTCCATATGTTATGGAACTACTGATGATGATGATGATGATGATGATAAAGAAGACCAGGGCGATTTGGATTTTGGTTTGAAAATTGGAGCCTGCCAAGCGAGGGAGTCCTGCGTACACTCATCTCCTCCATGTAGAGCTAGTTTAGTGAGTCTTGCAACGTGATTGATGCAGAAATGTGCAGTACACACACACACACACACACACACACACACACGCACACACTGAGTCGGTGCATTGTAATGACGGGATAGGCTGCTGCAGAGCTGCTGTCTGAATCCTGTCCTGAGGCCAGGAAGCGGATGTAGGTTAGTCCTCACAAGGATGAGCTACTTTCTCCTCTGCCCACCTTTTCTTCTCGTGCTGCAGTGTGTGTGATTCATCTGCTGTGACAACGTCATATGGTGAAAGATAGACCCGGGCTATCCAAGTACCCCAAAATGGAAACGATGACATTGTAAGCAGCACATGAAAATAGGAAACAGTTGTTTAGAGGACGCTCACCATGGAACCTGCGGCCATAATCCGTAAACAACCGACAGTGATGTAGGGACTGCCATGTTCTTATCAAACTATCATGTGTAGGATGAAAATAACCTCAGCAGTCAGTGTCATCCACCAAATACCAACTTTCTTTTTTTTTTTCTAACAAATTATCGAGGCGTCTGCAGCAATTCCAGAAACTGCAACCTCCCAGATCGAAAAGGTAAAATATTGCATCACTGGGTCCTTTGCATCCAAAGGACCCAGTTGAAGAAGGGCAGTGAGCTCCTGCCTCTGGATTTAAGTCCCTGATGTTCTGCATCCTATGTAACCCCATCACTCAGTTAACCAGTTATAGCTACTCATTCAATGAAAAGAATAAAGTGGCCGCTCCATACCGTGAATACACTCCATAAAATATCCATAAAATATATACCGGTCCATACCGTGAATACACTCCATAAAATATCCATAAAATATATACCGGTCCATACCGTGAATACAATCTATAAAATATCCATAAAGTATATACCAGTCCATACCGTGAATACAATCCATAAAATATCCATAAAGTATATACCAGTCCATACCGTGAATACAATCCATAAAATATCCATAAAGTATATACCGCTCCATACCGTGAATACACTCCATAAAATATCCATAAAGTATATACCACTCCATACCGTGAATACAATCCATAAAATATCCATAAAGTATATACCACTCCATACCGTGAATACAATCCATGAAATATCTATAAAGTATATACCGCTCCATACCGTGAATACAATCCATCCATGAAATATATACCGGTC